>NC_041233.1:74383163-74405358 GCF_002837175.3 Physeter macrocephalus
CTACTAGAGAATGGACTTGAGGACACGGGGAGGGGGAAGGGTAAGCTGTGACAAAGTGAGAGAGTGCCGTGGACATATATACACTACCAAACGTAAAATAGATAGCTAGTGAGAAGCAGTCACATAGCACAGGGAGATCAGCTGGGTGCTTTGTGACCACCTAGAGGGGTGGGATAGGGAATGTGGGAGGGAGATGGAAGAGGGAGGTGATATGGGGATATATGTATACATATAGCTGATTCACTTTGTTATACAGCAGAAACTAACACAACAATGTAAAGCAATTATACTCCAATAAAGATGTTTTAAAAAAATAGATCATCATTAACTCTGAGGAAAAACTGGGAAAAAAATTAGTCATATACCACCTACAATTTAAGGCGATACAAACAGAAAGAGGGATCTCTCCCCCTTTTCTAATAAGAAACGTAGAGAAAGGGAACCCTGACATTGTAGATTGAGTAAGGAAAATCTATAGGACCGGAGTATCCAAAATGTTTTTTAAAGAAACAGATTGAATGTTTTTAAAAAGTAATATATCAAATGAGTTATGTAATTAAATAGATGACTTTTTATCACTGCTTTAGAAACATATGTTTTAAAAAATTACCACTTGTTCTACTGACTCATAAATGTATTCAAAATTAAGGTCTTCAAAGATAAATCAGTTGAATTGTTAAAGAAAAAAAAGAATAGAGAACTACATTAAAATGAGTGGTAGCGAGCACTGAATTCATTTTTATGTCAAACCAACACTGAACAACTGTGGGAATTATGATGATAAATGTGAATGTTATAAATCTGGATGATGTAAACAGAGTAATCATGACAAACTGGTATCTAGTAGGAAGAGATAAGAAAAGAAATATGATGATGCTAATGTTCCTATCTTTAAGACCAGGAAGTCAGCAAATATTGTCTAAAATTGAAGCAAGTAGTTAACCACAGAAGATGCAATGACTCCAATCTCTTGACAATTCCAGCATCTCTATTTTTGTATAACGTAAGTGTGGAGCTGCCCGTAGCAAGGTTTGCCACCACGTGTGCATGAACCAAACCAGAATACAGAGCAAGAGACATGGGTGAAGGGAGAGGTATAGACACTTGATGATCTCGTTGTCATTTCTAGATCCGGTTGCATCTAGAACTAACACCTTTTCCTTGGACTTGCTAGTGACATGAACCAATAATTTATTTTTTTCATAAGGTAAAAATTAATTTTTTAGCCTTAGAGAATTCTTTTAGAAAATAATCTTTCATAACATACAAAAAAATTGTGGTCCAACAAAACCTTCTATTTCAATTCAGATTTTCTTTTTTGTAAACTCAAAGTTAAATTTAAGTACTTAATAAAAGAATATGAACAGATTAAATCCATCTTTACAAACAATTTCTATCCACCAACTTAATATGTCGGTCAATACTTTTGTATGTGTATATGGAAGAAATGATATTCACTTTGTTTTAAGAATTTTTGTTTCTAGGGGATGTGATTTCATGTTTATTCTTTCAACTTTCATCTTTGTACTTTTCTGCATTGAGTGTATCAGTTTTTGTTTAATATGAGCATATAACACATTTACTATATCAATAGCATGATTTTTAAAAGAGGGCAAGAGGAGAGAAAGAGATTCTAGATGCATATATATCAACCTATAAATCTGAGGTGATGGAAGTAAAATGATTGTTACCTTGATGTTATTTTGTTTTATGTGTTCAAAAACGAGGGGAAAAACTCCACGAGTAAACCAATAAGGAATAAACAAACAGCAGCAAGAAGTTGGGATTCAGATGTAACATAGATGGAAGGGCTCCACCCCCAATCTAAATCATCTAATCTAGTTCTGTCATGTAGATGATGAAACAGGAGCCAGAAGGGCAAGAACCCACTGCAGTGAGACAGGGACCCCTCCAGCTCTAGAGCCCTGATCTCTTAACCACCAGCCTCTCACCCTTTACATTCTCTTAACAAGAGTTAATTATATTTTTCTACAGATTTCTTATGGATGAAGCTGGCTAAGTGTCCACATTGTACTTGTGTGTGTGTGTGTGTGTGTGTGTGTGTGTGTGTGTGTGTGAGATGAAGGTGCTTGAAACATGGTTGAAAGATCTGTGACAGAGCCCTGATTGTTTAGGAGGAGGCAGTGCTGGCAAAATCAGAAGAATGTGTAACATAGAAATTAGGTGAAAAAGGGACTATTGTTCCTATAACTAATCTTTACATTGAATCTTTTCTAGCAAAGGAGA
Organism: Physeter macrocephalus; assembly: GCF_002837175.3. Lineage (NCBI taxonomy): Eukaryota > Metazoa > Chordata > Mammalia > Artiodactyla > Physeteridae > Physeter > Physeter macrocephalus. Next base: position 74,385,411 of record NC_041233.1, read on the forward strand.
GGTTGTAGCAACAGTTTCAGTTATATAAAAAAAAACCTGACATTTTTGTGAGGAGGCCAAAAAACATGCAGGTTATAGAAAGCCTAATCTGCAACCTGGTCACACAGAATACGTCCCCTATAGTCCCTAGAAACCAGCAAATCTCCTAGAAACCTGTTCTCCTACTGGTATAAAGAGAATGGCTAATAAGAAGAGATGATCACACACACACACACACACACACACACACACACACACACACACTTTGTTTACCCGAAGCCAAGAACTACAATCAACCACCAGCTTCAAAAACTCAGGAGTCAGACCACAGACTGTACCATGACAAGAGAAGGAGAGAGAGAAAAAAATTGCTGAAAGACATAGAGATTTTAGATTTAAAATATGGAAAGGAAATAGTTCCTACCTGGCATTTCCACAGTCTAGAAAAGCTATGTTTATCCCAATCACACTTCTAGGTGGCTGTTTTGTCACATGGGTTTCATCTCCGAGGGTGCCCAGCTTCTGAAATTAAACATGAGTGGAGAATGTCAGAGGGTTCAGAGCAACACTGTGCTGTCTACAGGCCTGAAGGACTCTCGTGGTTAGTTCTGCAGAAGTCGAGATAAACCCTGACGTCTCCCCGCTTCCCAGACACCTTTGGATGAACTGAGGCTACAGACACCACCACACCATCTAAGTCTCCCAGAGCTGCTTCAGCAAAACCAAGAGAGGGTGCATCCTCTCTGGGGAGCGTCTTTCACATGCCTTCCTGTGACGTGTGGCTTATTTATTCCAAGAGGGAGTCCTTTCCCTGACAACATATCTATTTTAAATAATGCTTGTCCAGGAGAGTGGTCTGAGAACAAGAAGAAGTTCAGGTTAAGAAACGAAGAGCAGAGACCGCTGGGCTGAAGACTAGCAGAAATGAACTTATGAGAACAGAAAATAACAACACTTTGACACGGACACCTTCATATAGTAGGGCTTAACCATCTGTTGGGCACTGTGTCAAATGCTTTTCATGTGTTATTAATCCTCATGGAAAACATCAGAAGCGGATTCTATCATTATCCCCATTTGCAGATGAGGAAACTGAGGCTTGGAGGAATTAGGTAGCTTGCCCAAAACAGCAACGCTAGTGAAGAGACAACTAGAACTAGAACCCTTGTCCACCTGCCTCTGACTCCTGCTCAGGGAGTGACATAGACTGAATGTCTGGGTCCTCCACAAATTCATAGGTTGAAACCTAATCCTCAGAGTGAAGGTATTTGGAGGTGGGGCCTTTGGGAGGTGATTAGATCATGGGGGTGGGGCCTCATCAATGGGATAAGTGCCCTTATACAGGAGACCCCTGAGAGCTCCATCATCTCTTCCACCATGTGAGGATACATCAAGAAGATGGTCATTTATGAACCAGGAAGCAAGCTCTCATCAGACATGGAATAGCCAGCACCTTGATCTTACATTTCCAAGTCTCCGGAACTGTGAGAAATAAATGTTGGAAATACAGATCATATATGGGGAGAATTTGCCTTCACACATCACTTCAGTGACTTGATACTTGAAATTTCACTAAAGGAGGTAGTTAAACATCATTTTCTACATGAGCCCTGCATTAGCTCTGCTGCTGACTCTGCGTTGGTGGTAGTGGTAGCGAGGGTCTCTGGGGTGGTGCTGTATGGCCAGGAGGAGGGCAGCTCCCACGCTGAACTTTCTTCCTCAAATGTAAAATCATCAAATGAGAAAATTGGACTAAATGATCTCTAAGGGGTGTTTAAGCCCTACAGTGTTATAGTATGATGGGAAAGCAACAAAAACTCTGTCTTTAAAAAACCTTAACATTTAATGTGGCATTTTTCATTCATCAGATTGGCAAAGACTGAAATTCAAAACACATTGGGCTGATGAATGGATAACAAAACAGGTGCTGTTGACTCACTGGAGGGTGAGTAAACGGGCTTTGGATATCTATAAGAATATAATAATAATAATAAATGATGACAGTGACAATCATAATATATTGCAATGCATATACCCATTAACACTGAGAAGCCACACATAGGAGATTCTCCTAGAGATATATTTGCACATGGAAGATAAATAACGGTGCTATTTATTGTAACAGAGAGCTGGCAATGAACTTTGTACCCTTTGGTGAGGGCTGGTGCAAGAACTGTGTTACCTCCAGTTTTGAACACTACACAGTCATTAAAAAGAAAAAAGGTAGATGAACATGAGCTATTAGAGAAGGATCTGCAAAATAAATCATCAAGAGAAAAAAGTAGAGAACAATCCAGTACGCCACCAGTTTGCTCAGCTCTATGCTTTGAGTGTGTGTGTGTGTGTGTGTGTGTGTGTGTGTGCGCGCGCACGTGCATGCATGTTCATAGAACTACTCCAGAAGGATTTGCTTGAAAAATAACTATTAACAGTGGATGCCATATGGAGGGGACTTGGGGAACCAGGATAAAAGGGAGAGTAATTTTTTATTGCAGAGCTTTTCATACTCTGAATTTTTTTGCTCTGTACATGTAATTACTTTATCGTAAAAAAAAAACTAGCTCAAAAAATGTTTTCCAGTCTATCAGAGGGTATGACAGACTCTATACGGCAGAGAAATTGTGTCAACTATGTCCTATAAAGTATTACATATCCATATACACATATAGCACTATATATAGTATTACATAGTACATATATGTAATTATTGTCAACTACATTATATATATGTGTGTGTGTATACACACACACACACACACGCATACATATACACATAACATTTGGAGATTTTGTTAGCCCAGCTGGTTAGAAGTAGAAAACTCATGAAATTCCTAGTTACTAGGAGATACTAGTCCTCTCCCAATTTGGAGACATAGCTTCTCCCTTGCACAACCATGTGACCGAGCCTTGGGCAGCCATGTTGCACAACGGACTCTCCAGGAGGAAAGATCTTGCTCCCTTTCCCTCTCATCCAATGCCCAACCACTCTCCCACATCCTCGAGAAGCGAAAGGAATACATCCAGTATCCATCCCTGCCTGTGACAAGAAGACATGGGCAGAAAGAGGCCTTAGCGTAAGCCACATGGCAGGCAAATGGGCCAGCACTTGTTGGCCATGATCTGAAATCTCCGACGTACCCACGAAACAATAAAGCATCTCTGATTCACATTTGTTGAATGTTCTCAAGCCCTGAGAGAAAAGTCAAAAATAGCTAGGAGTCTTGAAACCCTTTAGGAAAAGGCACTTTTTGGCACACTTGTTTTTTCATCATTCAATGAACAAAAAGGTTCACTGTTTCAACCACCAAGAGAACAGCCAAGTTTTTAGAAATGCAGTCACACTTTTGGCTGACAGAGGAGATTTTCCAACTGGGCTTTCATACGCATACTTACGGGTGGTCTGTCCTACCTACCACAGGCTTTCCTGTGCCAACAATTCTGTTTGTAAATCTAAGTGTAATAACAAAGCTTGTGTACTCGCTGAAAGCTAGATGTTCAGGACTTGTGAAAAGGGGAATACAAAGGTGCGTTGAGATGCTTTCATGGAGAAGAGAAAAGCTCGATTCTTTGAAGGAGGTAAAGTTGCTTTAAACAGATCCCTTACATCTTTATGGAGAAGTGTAGCTGACTTGAAGTTCCTTCAACAGAAACTTGAGATTGATTTATTTCCACTGGGCAGATTAAATACACAATGTTTTCATGCGGATGACGGGACTTCATAAATTTGTCACTGCCGGGCCATGTGCAGCCTTTGATCTTTCCGTGGGGCCTTGTTTGGAGCCGGGAGCTGGGAGCCGCCTGGGTGTGACACATGTGTCTCTGCCTCCATCTCTCCTGCATGTTGAATTTGGCCGTCCTCATCAGGAGGAAAGAGACGGGGCCAGCTCTTAAGAAAGGGCTGCACTGCATGGGCGAGCCATTTCCATTTTAAAGAGAAGCTGCTCAGAAGCCCCCGGATCAGACTGCCCCGCCCTCCCCCATCTGAAAGGCGAAGGCAGTCTGGCTACCACGTGTGTCTTCCTCTTAATTGCGAGGGCAGATTCTGCTGCTCAGCTTGCTTGGTCATCGTTCCTTTCCTCCCACCCCAAATCGTTGGCGCTCCACTTAAAGTGGATGATCCGAGAGAGAAGCACTGTTCAGTCCAATCCATGCAATTCACGGAAGTGCAGCGAGCGGCCCCTGAGTTTTCTAAAGGCCACAGGCAGGGTGCTGGTACCAGGAATATAAGAGAGTAAGACACAGTCCTCAGCTAGCAGGGAAGACAGACAACCCAGCAACAAGGTGGTCAGGGCAACGGAGAGGGACGTGCCCTGCAGACCGTGAGCGATTACCAACAGGCACCTGTCACAGCCTTAGGGGGCTGTAGGTGCTGGCTGGGCGGGGCGGGGGGGGGCGGTCAATCATGGAGAGCTTCCTGAGGAGGTGGTCCTGAGCTGCTCTTAGAGGATGTGGAGGAGTGTGGCCAGCACAAGATGGTGGGGAGAAGCTTCCAGGCGAAAGAGAATGAGCAAAGGCACAGGTACGGGGAAAACAGCACAGAAGAGTAGGGGTGTGTGACATGTGAGGTAGGGGGAGGGCAGGGCAAGAGGTAATGGGAGTATTTGACAGCATGGACTGACCTCTTCATCTTTTAAAACTAACAATGCTGATGTTATTTGGAGTTTTGTTCCATTTTATAGATGAAGAATCTGGTGGGCCACAGAGGTTGTGATTTATTCAAGGTTCTCCAGCTAGTACTCAGCAACCAGTGCTCAAGTCCAGGTCCGTGGGATGCTAAAGCCCTTGACGGCTACATATAGGTTCCCAACAAATGGAACATGATAGCGACCCTCTGGCAGTCGCAAGAAGGTCTGAGGCAATAGAGAAAGGTATCATGTCGCAAGACAAAAACCAAAGCACAGTGAGGACCTCAGTTATTTCCCAATAACTAAAATGCTGAACTTAATTTAAAAGATAATTTTAAAGGCCTTCTAGAAGAATAAATAAGGAAGAATAGCTAAAAATTAATTTGGAATTTAAAAAATAATGCATAACTTGGTCTATCAGAATTTAAAGCAGTATTTTGCTGGAACAAGGACCAACAGCAAATCAAATAGAGCAGATGTTTGATTGGACTCTACAACGTGTGTGTGTGTGTGTGTGTGTTTGTGTGTGTGTGTGTATCATGATAAAATTAGCAATAAGCAGCAAGACAATGGGTAAGGAATTCAATAAACAATATTGGAAATTTCAGCCATCAACCCAAATTATTATCAAACACCAAAATAGCTATAGACTGATTTAAGTGTAAATGTGGAAGGAAGGAAGGAAGGGAGGGAGGAAGGAAGGAAGGAAGGAAAGAAGGAAGGAAGGAAAAAACTCCAAAATGTAGGCGAACAGCTGAGCTCTGGAAGGAGCATTTTCTAACCAGAAATGATTCATGAGAACACAAATGAAACAATAAGTCTGACTACATAGCAATTGTATAATTTTCAAAATAGAATTTAAAAAAGGCAAATGACAACTTAGAAAAGTATTTTCAGCCAGTATTATAATTATTCTTAATGAGCCATAAGGTATTTTTAAATCTTTGAGGAAATCACTACATTTTAAAATTGGCAAGTGATATGAATAAACCATCAAAAAAGGATGGTCATCCATTTGGCCAGCAGTTGAGGCTGGCTGTGGGCTGGGAGCTCAGCTGGGCTGTAACATGGGATAATGTAACGTGGATTCTCCAGCACAGAGGTCTCAGGGTGGACAGGCTTCTTCCATGGCAGCTGGCTTGTAAGCAAGTGTAAAATGACAGCTAGGTGGCCACTTCTGACCAAACCTGGGTGGTCACATAGCATCACATCCCTGGCATCGTACCGTCATTTTTATTGATGGCAAGTGGGTCGCTAAGATCAAACCAGACTCATGGGGACGGTTACAGATCCCACAGCTCCATGGGAGGAGTTAGAGAATTTGTGGACATGTTTTAAAACCACGGCAGAGACAGAGAAAATAAACTTATGGTTACTGAAGGGGAAAGGTCGGAGGGGTGGATAAATGAGGAGTATGGGATTAACAGATACACACCACTATAAATAAAATAGATAACAAGGGTTTACTGTGTAACACATGGAACTATATTCAATTTCTTTTTAATAACCTATAATGAAAAAGAATCTGAAAAGTAATGTATATATGCATAACAGTCACTTTGCTGTACACTTGAAACCAACTCAATATTGTAAGTCAACTACACTTTAATAAGAAAAAAGCACAGCAGAATGAGATATTATTTCTATTACATCTTACATTTAATTAAAATGTAATTAAAATTAAACAGTTTTAATGATAATATTCCGTGTTGCTAGAACTGTGAAACAGTATTTTTTTCTAAGGAAACAATGTTTCTAAGGAAGCAAAGTTTCTAGAACTTTGAAAATGCTTGAGTCTGGTGCCTCAGTAATTCCCCTTTTAGTAATTATCCTAAGGGTATAATCAAATTTGCAGTCACACATTTATCAAATATTTATCTACTTGCCATCTTTCACGCTTTTTAGAAGTACATTCATACTTTTTAAAAAAGGGTGATAATCTATGTTGAGCATTTTGGTTAAATGGATTGTGTTGAATCTATATCAGAGAACATAATGCAGTGTTTATGAATCTTGCTTTTGATGAATATGTACTAACATAGGAAACTGTTACAGTGCTGTGGAAAAGGATGATATAAAATTAAATACAGCATATATTTATAAAGTTTATTTTTAAATGCATATCAATGGTATGTGCACAGAAAAAGACTGGAATAGTAAAGGGCCAAATGTTAACAGTGATTATTGCCCTGGTGGAGGAAAAAAGGATGATTTTTATTTTCATATGTATACTTCTTTATATTTTCCAAATGTTTTATAATGCAGATTGTTTTGCCTTTGTATTTAGAAAAATAAATAAGTAACATTACTTTTTAAAGTAAAGGGGGGGATATTTGATCTACACTCACTCATGGGTGGTAAGAGATTTCTCTGCAGGGTTAGCAGCTGGTTATTCAGAAATGTGCCACAAATCCATTTAAAGGTCCTCCTCGAGGTAAGATTTCTCTAGCTGTGTTTCAAAAGCACTTGAAGCTATAATTCTAGATCCTCTAGATATGTCAAATCAAGTTACTCTAGCCACAATTCAATATATCAAAAAGTTAATAAATAAGACAAGAGAAAGCAAAACAATAAACTCTAAATCAGGGTTTTGTGGGGGACTCTTTAAAGAGTTATACGGTCTCAGTAACAATGCAAAGTGTTCACGGAAACCTGCAGGGACCAAGCAAAGCACCACTTCCCGTGGAGATAAAAACATGGCAGCAGCATCCAGAGACAGCTCGAGGTTAGGGGAGACGAAGTGTTGTTATCTGTGGCCCAACTGCAGCAGCTCTTTCCCCTTATTCAAGGTCTTCTGTAACATGAGCCTCACAACATCCTCCTCGGTGGGGACAGAGGGAGTGTTAACGAACAAGAACCATTCCACCAGGATGTGAACCCCACTAAAGTTCACACACACCCCCCCAGTGGGCTGCTTTGAAGGCTCACAGTTTTACCCAGGATGGCAAAGATGTGTCACACACTTGTACACTCCACTGTCTTGGGACGCTGGCAGACAGCAATAATCAATCAGAACACTTTCCTGACCAGTGTAGATTCCTCCTGAAAACGCTTCTTTCAATGGTGCCTGGAACTGACCTGTGAGTAGAAACCAACCTGGCAGCTTGCCCCAGACTCAGAATAGACTGGATCCACCAAAAAAAAAAAAAAAAAAAAAAAAAAAAAGCCTTCTCTGATGTCCTTAACCAGTTCCACCAAAGCATTGCAAAGTCTTACCTAAGACATCTTTAAATGGACGGCAGATTCTGAATCTATATTCTAGTGAATCACATGGTCTTTTGGGGATCTAAGAAAATCAGCACAGTGCCCAGCTCCTGTTGGGCTCCACGCCTCACGGCCAGCAAAGTCTATTTAAGCCCCTACTCCACCACTTCATACCCTTCATTGCACAAGAGAACAGGGCTCTGCGTGTCCTGCACACCACCCTCAGGCTCCTCGAGAGGTTGAGTGTTCTCCCTTCTCTTCTCACCACCGCTCCACCCGGGAGTCTTTAGGATCTAATTACATTGTCAAGAATGTGATGGACACTCAAGAAATGTTAAAACAATTAATTCAGTAATTGGAAAAAATAGCGACACCTCCATTAATCCAAGTGATCAAACTGGAGAAAGGTGGAGGTTATCCCATGGAGGCCTGTATCTTTTTTCCCAGGCTCAATCCAAATATACGGGTGTCATGGGGTCCTTTCCTGATCTGGGATGCCTTGAATGAGCTTTAGGTCCTCTCTGCTACACAGGAAGTGCGGTGATCACCTACGTTCAGGGTTATCGGGCCTTGACTGCATTCCACCCGGACAATCCACACTGGAAATGCCCTACAGCCAGAGACTGAAATGAAGAGTCTTTACAGCTGGGCATGGAGCAGCTATCTGCAAGCAGGAAAGGTTAAAATAAACAGTGACTTGAACAAGACCCATCTTGATGAGAAGTCTGCACAGTGTCCAAAGCCCTGGAATGCTCAGCCACTTCAAAAGGAGAGTAACCGCCCGATATCTGCAAAGGGGGCAAAGGCCTCAGGCCTCTTGCTTTGCAAGTCTTCGTGAGAAGCCGTGGCTCAGACCGCCTGGGACCCTGGAGCCCACAGGATAGATGTTTTACGGCCACCGCTTCCCCTTCGGTGAAAAAGCAGGCAAGCAATCCAGGGCTGGGCGAGGGATCCCCCCCACCCCCAACCAGATGCTCACTAACGAACCTCCAAACCCATCAGCATCGTCTGCGCCTCCTGGTAGGAGGACGCCCTGTTTATTTTGAACTCCACTTGCTTGCTGCTGGTAGGACGGGGAGACCTATTTGCAATCACCAGGCTCTCCTCCACGCCACACCCTCCCGCCACAACTCCTGAACTGTTGTGTTTGACATTTTGAAAGCTGGATTTCCCCAGCTGCCATCAGAGGACCAGACACGAGGGTGTAACTTATCCCTGAGCTTCAGCTTGTACCACGAACATCTTCTAGTCGACTCAGGCTTCACTCTGTCGTTCACAGATCTCTATTTCCCAGTCACCTCCCATTAGAAACTAAATATGAATTTGTACTGGTTAATTGACTTGACCAGTGGCAAATTTGATTCTGACACAGGGAGGTCTAACGTGGTATTACACACCATTGCCTTCTAGAACATTTGAAAAATACTCTAGAGCCATCCCCCTCACACCCTACCCATGTGTCTTGCTCTTTCACACACACACACACACACACACACACACACACACACACACACACACAAACACACACAGGTGAATGCGCGCTCCTTGATCTTCATTCTCTTAGAACAGTTTCTCGACCTCAGCACTATTAGCATTTTGGGCGGGATAGTTCCTTGTGGCGAGGGCTGTCCTGTGCATTGTAAGATGTTTGGCAGCGCCCCTGGCCTCTGTCACTCTAGATACCAGTGGCAGCGCCCCAGTGGGACAACCAAAAATCCCTCTGGACATTGCAAATGGCCCCTGGGGAGTAAAATCGTTCCCTGCTCCATTGCAAACCACAGTATCCTTAGACCTAAAAGGGCCATATCATTTCTAGCTTTTCGTGAAGCCAAGAGACACTAGATGTTGAGTAAGAAAGTTCCCCTTTTACAATTTATTTCCTGGATTAAACAAATCAAGGCGTTTAAGTAGCTGGGAGAAAATCCAAGAATTCCTCTGAGGAAGAAGTGTTCTTTCGGACGAGGCAGCCCTCATTCCTTGAGGTTGAGCGATTTAACATATAGTGCAGCGGGGGCCTCAGTGACCCCTTCACTGCACCTTCCTGTCTTATGGGGGGAGGACTTATGGAGAAAGACGGCTTGAGAGGCCCCCGGCATCTCCCCACCGTCCTGCCTTTTCCATCAATATCAGATCTATCCCAGCCAGCCTCTTTCATTATGTCAGAGTAAGAACAGGAAGGGAGAGAGTTCTCACCAAACAAAACATTTTCTATCAAAAGTAAGAGGAATTCAGGGACAGCCCCTGGCTGGGGGGCTGTTGCCTAGGTCTCCTCCCCTGGGCTCCCTGAGCCCCCTGCAAACTTCACTCTCAACCACTTAGCACCCCGCACTGGGGTCACAAGTCTGCTGTCGGTCTCTCCCCCTAGTCTGTGGCCTTCCTGAGGGCAGAAGCTGCATCTCATTCAAATGATCACTCCTTGAGGTTAGCACGGAGATCGGCTCACATTTTTATTTCAATAATAACTGATATATATTTAGTACCTGTGCCAAGTACTAAACGCTGTACATTTCACATACCTCATCTCATTTGAACACCCCCCAAATGCTGAGAGGTGGGTACCGGATTATCCCCACTTTGCAGAGTGGAGATAGAGGTTTGGGGGTTAAATGGCTCGTTCAGAGCCTCCCAGCCTGTGACAGAGACAAAGCCAAGTCTGCAGCCCAGGCTGTTTAGACAAAGCTCTTAATCCCTGAATGCTACCAGGCACTTGATACTTGATGAACTAATGGATGAAAGAACAGATTAAAGTGCACCCCCAGTGATCTTTCCAATCAGAGAATGTTTGCCAGACTGTGGTGACTGCCAGGTGTCCCTATTCTCTCATCAGAGGGAAATCTGGGGAACTGAGATTCTATCTCACCTCTCCCCGCCGTGCTGAACACACCCTGAGGGTAGCTGGAAGAGATTCCTTGGAGCTTCGTGCTGTTTCTCCTTTAGGACGGAACAGTCACTCCCTCAGTACCGCCCTCCCTGGGCTCACATCCATGACCGTGCCCACCTGCTTCAGGGATGGGATGCTCCAGGCTGCAACTTGGGGAAAGCTGAAGCAGAAGCTGGGGAGTAAACAACCCTGGCCGGCACCAAGTTCATTCATTTCAGCAAACACTGATTGATGACGACCCAGCAGCACCTCAGCTGGAAGCTGTTCAGATCGTGGTCCTTGCCCTTCAGGCTCCCAGGACGGCAAGGGAAGGACACAAACCCAAGTAAAGCTAACACAAGCCAAGTCTTGGTAAATGTCATGATCAAGGTCCAAACAACTGAACAAAACGGGTGGAAGTGGTTCATTCTGCCCAGAGCGATCAGGAACCGCCTTGGAGAGGAGCCTGGGTGTGAAATAGACTTGAAGAAAGTATGGAGGATTGAGAAGCACTAGTGGAGAGGATGCCAGGTGGAAAGGGCTCAGGTAGCAAAACCATGGTGGTCGTGGGTGGAGAGGAAATCAGAGAAAGGTGTTGGGCTCTGTGGGGGCAGGCGGGGGTTGGTGAGGCTGAAATCTAGGCTGGGACGAGACCAAGAGGACACATATTTCTCCATTCAGTGGAGAATTCTTCTCACTTTGTTCAAAGAACAACAACTGATGAGTTTATCTAGTTTTAATTTGAATTCCACCAGAAGCAGATCCTGAAACAAGTATTTGGGTGCAAGTTGTTTACTTGGGAGGTGATCCAAGGAAGCACTGGGAAGGCTGGGGGCGCTGGAGACAGGGAAGGGGAGGATGCCAGCTCAGGGTGTGTTAATGAGCAGGTTACCAATAGGGGCAACTGGGCCTCTGTCCCGCTGGCAGGGCTGTGCTGGAATGGCTCGGACTGACTCACAAGAGCCAATTGTGTGAATCTCTCCCCAGCTCTGAGTTCAGTGGCATCTGTTGGTAACTTGAGTTCTGCCACGGTGGGAGTATTATACCACAGAAATTAGCGAACGCTGCAGATTAAGGCCTTACCTGTGCCCATCCCCTCCCAAAGAGCCTGCTTACCAGCACACACACACTGCCTGCTGGGGCCTCAGAGAGATGATGGGTAGGGGGCAGAGGGCACTGGGGAGCCAGGGTGTTTACCCAGCAACACCCATCAGTCATTGGCTGAGAGCCACTCCAGGAGGTTTACCTGCCCTGTGTTCCTAGAACAGGACAAGTACTGTCCCAGCTGAAGAATGCCCTCAGGTGGTGTCTGAGTCCATTAGGGCTGCTCTAACACATACCATAGACTGGGTGTTTTTAGTAGAGAAATATTAAATAAATGAGAACATTTATTTCTCACAGTTCTGGAGGCTAGAATTCCAAGATAAAGGTGCCTGCAAGTTTGGGCCCACTTCCTGGTCATAAATGACCATCTTCTTGCTGTGTCCTCACATGGCAGAAGTGGGGAGGGAGCTAGCTCTCTGGGGACTCTTATAAGGGCACTAATCCCATTCACCAGGGCTCCACCCTTATGATCCAATCTTGACCTCCCAAAGGTGCCACCTCCTCATCCCATCACACTGGGGGTTTAGAATTTCAACATATGAATTCTGGAGGGACATAAACATGTAGTCTATAGCAGGTGGGCAGCCTCAGTTGCTTGCAATAGAAAACCATTCGCATGCAAGAGCCTAGAGAGGACTGAGGGGCATGGCCAGGGCCCCAACAACATCTGTCGTGGGCCTGAACTACCCAGGGGCTACACTGAATAAAATGTCTCCTGCCCTAGGAAAGATTGCTAAGTAAGTGGAATGAAACCCATACAGCATCTCCATCAGCTGGCTCCCTTGCCTTTTCCCCACATACACATCTGTAATCCTCCTCCTGTTGGCAGACAACCAATGCCTACAGATTTAGCAGATTCACAAACTATTCTTCACTCAAGAACTCACGCTTCCTAGGGATATTTTCACTATACTAGGGCTCCAGAAAGAAGAGTCTTCAGGATCTCCAGAGGTGTTAAAATGGCATTTGTGGAGTAGAGAGTTTAGGTTAACAAGCCCCATTCCCCCCACACGGCCACGCACGCCCAAAATTGATGTTAGTTCTGTTCCCCAAAAAGTAAAACTCAAAATGCAGAAAGTTTAGGGACTGGAAGGTGACAGCTTCCTTAAATAAGAAAGGACATCCCTTCCCAGTGGCAGATACACCACGGCCCGTATCCTCCAGAGCACGGGGTCTTGCTAATAAGCTCTCCCTCTCTGTGCCCCAGTTTTGCCACTTGGGAAAGCTCATAAGATGAGGCTGTGACAGCAGAAAGATTTTGGATTCGGCTCTTATTTTCACCCGGTGAACTCTGACACGCTCCGTTCCCCCACTACTTGGGGACTTTGTATGGGTGAAGGAGATATTCTGTCTCTGAAGTGCTGAGAGCTCCTTGGAAGCAAAGACTTGGAGCAAGATAAGGAAGGTCGGATAGCACATCTCCTATTACTGGGCTTTGGAAGGGCCAGAGCGACAGACCCTGGGTAAGGGGGATAAGGATGAGGAAATAGCTGATATACATTCCTTTGTAGGGTCTGGAGCAGAAAAGGTGAAATAAAGTTTGGAAAAGAGGAGTTGTACAGGTCACAGTGTCTGACTTCTAGCGTGCCCACCCAAAGAAATGGATGATTATATTCAATGACCTGCCCCCGCAATCCCTGTAAGATCATCCTTATCCAGCTTGCGTCCCAAATAACTAATATAATAAACAATGTCTCCTTTACTCAGCACTCCCCAAACCATCCTTTTGTTTAACCACAATTCACAAAAACAATTTCTTCATTGTAAATAAATCCCTAGACTCTACAATGTGCCCTGATCCAGGAAAACACAGGAACATATTTTATAAGCTCCGAGTATTTCCAAACAAGGGACATTGTTTAACCATAGAAACGTTATTTTAAAGAATCCTCCTGACAGTAAACCCTAGACAGCATCTTCTGGTGAAAAAATAAAGGTGGCACAAAAGTGAGATGCCTTGTGGAAGGAAAGCTGGCAAGGGAATTCAGGGTTGTTTGTTCCATTATTCAGCCCATTGCCCAAGGGTCTTAGAGCGTGACTGGAAGCTCTGAGGCCAAATTGGAGAGGCTTCCGGGCTGCACTGGCTGGATGGGAAGTGTGACCAGCCTGGACAGGCAGTGACAGCTTCCAGGCTGCCATGGAAGACAGGTTTCCTTCCTGGAGCCAGGATCAAAGGTGGTGCTGGTCCCCGGTGCATGGACACTCAGCACGGTCCCCGTAGGGAAGGCAAAGCTGCCTGTATTGTCAGAGAGGGATACACGAAGCCACGCCTGTCTCCCTCTCTCCTAACTGGCAGGGCAGTGGGGAGGGCTCGGTGGTGGGTGGGACCATCTGGGCTTTCTCTGCTCCTTTTCTGCACCACCAGAGCCGGATTACCAGCACCCCACCACCCACTGGGGACCCCTGAGAGATGGTGTCCTCCTGAAAGCAGACAGCACTGTGGGAGCTCGGGTACTGATCCACCAACACCCACCAATCACTGGCTGAGGGCTGCTCCAGGAGGGTTACCTGCCCAGCATCCCACGCTGCCCTGGGCTGGGACAAGCACACTGCGAGCCACAGAATGCCCTCTGGCTGGGAGCCTCTGCGGCTTTGCTGTAGCGAACTCTTAGCACATAAGGAAATGGGGAGGTGGAGGGGAGTGGCCAGGGCCCTAACAGCATCAGCTATGGAGCTGAACGACCCACGGGCGCCACAGTGAATACAATGTCCCCTGCCCATGCTCCATGGTATTCGTATTATGAATTATTTTTGTTAGGACCATTTCTGAGATGTGACACACCTCTCTGCCCTATAGAGAGCCCTCAGGACCTAACCAGTGCCTTTCTCTTGCTCAGTTACTGAGTCCTCGCGAAGGAAGTAGGGCCAAGAGATGGATCCTGTGATCTCAGCCCCGTAGGAGCCCCCCTCAAACAATCTCAAACCAGGCAGCCCTCAGGCTGATGGAAGCTCCCCACGCCCTCCCCAAACTATCTGCCGCTTACGCTCAAGAGACAAGGTGCCTGGGGGAGGACGGAGCCTCAGCTCTTCAGCCGCAACGGAAGGAGCCAGGGACCACTCCTCAGAGAGGTGCCCAACCCTCAACGATGCCCAGGGAATGTTCTGTGGCCCCTACACTCGGTAGCCTCAGACACCGTATCTGTCTACATTTCCTAAGCGTTCAGTCTCCTCCTGTCACTTGCTTTTCCGCATCTGATTTTCCTGGATCCTCCAGACCAATATTTCTGTTCTCCTGTCCATTGTGAACGTGAACGGCAATGACTTGGGGAAAATGGCAATCTCGATGACTTAGCACACTTTGCTTTCCGCATCATCCTCAAGTCAATCAGCCGTACACCCGGGGGCTGCACACACTTGCTCCACGAATCAGTAAGGCCTGCGGGGATTGTGCCCGTGTGGGTGGGGCTGAGGGAGCCCGCTGCTCTGGGTCTGTCTGCCTATTTCCAGTAGCATCCAGCTGCACCCCTCCTGCTCTCTCGGGCCACAGCTTCAAGAGTAGAACCCATGACCCAGGCCAAGCCATTCAGCTTCTTCCATTTTCCTGTCCTAGGAGCTCCTTATTGGTAGTGAGGGGGGAGGTGGAGGTGGAGGTGGGAGAGGGCAGGGATTGATCTAGGCTGGTCCCATCATAATTGTCTCCATAGTTTTTCTGGGCATTCTGGGGCAAGGTCACTTACTCTCCTCTGCTATGGAGCTCCTCAAAGGAAGTGAGGCCAGGAGAGGATGCCCTGAATGAAGCTACGGTGAAGCCAGATGTATCCCCTGGACTTTCAGCTTAAAATAAACATAAACTCTCTTCAGGCTCTAAACACTCGGAACTGGTTTTTCCATCACTCACGTCTTCAAAACGAGTCTCAACCAACAGGCCTTGTAACAGACATTTTCCTTGCTTTTTAGCGGATTTTCCATCATCTTCGGAGATGACAGACGCTGCTCAATGATCAGCTTTACTGGTGGTAGTTGGGACCATCTGTGCAGCAGCCACATGTGGTGGGGCCCTGCCCGCCCCCCTCCCAGCTTCCCTCGACCTTTGCTCCCAGTCTCTGCTCAAGCCAGAAACCTGGGGGTCATCCCTGGTTCCTCTTTGTCCCTTGCTCTTTGAATCCAATCAGTCATCATGTCTGCTTAATTCCATGTCCAGACAGCTCTCAAATCCACACATTACTTTCCCTTTCCTCTGACATCACCCTAATCTGAGCGTCTGTCACCTGTTATGGGGGCCCCTAAAATAGTCCCTAACCAGTTTCTCCCTCTACACCTGCCCCATCTAACCCTTTCTCCCCCAACACCCAAGTGAAATTTCAAAATGTAAATCAAATCATTATGTCTGCCCCTCCCCTACTTAAATCCTTTGTGTGCGTGTTAAATCACCTACACTGCTCTGGCTGCACCAGCCCCCTGGTGGTCTCTGGAATGTACCAAGCTCTTTTCTGCCTCTAGCCTGTATGAGTTTCCTATTGCTGCCGAAACAAATTACCACAAACCCAGTAGCGTAAAACAGCACAAATTTTTCTTCTGGTTCTGTAGGTCAGAAGTCTCAGACAGGTCTCATGGGGCTAAAGTCCACGTGTCTGCAGGACTGCGTTCCTTTCTGGGGCTCTGGGGGAGAATCTGTTTCCCTCACTCTTAATCTTATAGAAGCTTCTTGCATTCCTTGGCTCGTGGCCCCCTCCTCCTTCTTCAAACATTGCACCTCTCTGATCCTTTTTCTAATGTCATATCCTTCTCTGGCTGCAGCAGGGAAATGTCTCTGCTTTTAAGGACTCAGGTGATTAGATTGGGCCCACCCAGATCATCCAGGATATCCTCCCATCTCAAGGTCCATAACCTTCATCTGCCAAGTGCCTTTTGCAACATCAGGTAAGATATTCACAGGTACTGATTTTGTACTGATTTCGCCGTATGCCCACAGCAACGTCAGTCACGGGGTGGATGCTCTATAAATGTTTGATGAATGAATGAATGAAATTGGCCTTGAACTTTAATCTTAGCCCTGCCTCCTTCTTCAGGACAAATCCTGGCCTGACGCAGAATGGATTTAGGGAGCTCTGACCTGGATTTCTGGGATTCAGTACCCAGCCTCCCTTGCTGTAACTCCACCCCTGCCCTGTCCCCAGTCAGGATGCCAGGTGTCCCCTCTGATCCTGTGAGCCAAGCCCCTGCCGGAACCACTGCTTTACCTGCCCTTGTCCACATGATTCCTGGATGAGGGTCTACTCTTGACCTCTGCTGGCGAGGGGTGCCTTTCCTTCCTAGCACTTCTCAGAATTTCTAATTTTACTTGTCATCATCTATCTCCTTCAGTAAGCAGTGTGTACCAGGAGGACAGTGTTTGCTTCTCGTTTGTTCCCTGTTGGATCCGCAAGACCCCACCTAGTGCCTGGTTCCTTCCCTCCCCAGACACTCGGTGGCTGCTGGTGACAGCACGGAGACCCTGACACTTCCGTCCTGTGTAGATCACCCACGGCTGCCCATGGATCGCTTCCCTTCTCCACAGTGGAGCTCCCCAACACTGACTGCTCTGGACACTGACCCCAGGTCCTCCAGAGGCCACATCTGGACTTCCTCTTCCCATTTCCAGTCCAGTTCCCTTGCCTCTATTCCATGCTGTGGGAATTTTATCTCTAATGCATATTCTGGGATGAATAGCAACCTCAGGAATAGGCACGGGTCCAGAGAGAATAATATAGGCTTTACTCAAGCAATATTTATTGAGCACCTGATCTGTGCCAGGCCTTCGGTTGAGAGTTGCACAAAACCGAGCAACCACAGAAACTACCCTTGAGAATCCCCCCCAAATGGCAAAGAAACAAATAACTACCCTAGAATGATAAATGCTCCAATTCTGTTGCCACGGCTACGGGGGCCGGGGGAGAAAAGCCAAGAATCTCCAGGTGTCTCTCCACCAGACCATCCTTCTAAGGGGAGCACTCAGGGTTAGGCTGCCCCACCCTGGCTTAGGGAGAGGGGAGGCTGTGAGAGCCCATGGAAAGGTTAAGGGTGAAAGCAAGGAGTATGAACAAAATTTTACTTCTCATTTAAATGTCATTCCTGTCTCATTCCAGCAAGACAGAGGCTCAGGCTCAGGTGCTGCAAAGATTTTAGAAATGGTAAGGTCTGTTCTGCAAACAGGTACTCATCTCTCAGGTGAGGATCCGCATGTCTGACTTCACGGAAGGTCTATAGGAGGAATGAGGGCAACATAAGCAGGGTGACTGGAGCAGGGCCAGAGTTGCCAAACTAGGAAAGAGGATACAGTTCCCCTGCGCCCTACTTCTCAGAGACTCTTCCTCAGACGCCAAAGCGCTCAGTGGGGAAAATTGCAAAACAGTAGTAAAAAGATTTTCAAGTTGGAAAATGCAGCCCTGGAATTAACTGAGGCACCAGCCAGTTCATGGCGTTCCATCATTTGTCAGCTGAGATGGGGAGATCCCGGAGCAGCCAGAGAGCCAGCAGGCAGGTGACACAGGGATGAGATGTGTCATCCCTCCCCTTGGTCTCGCTTGCCCATGGACCCCCATCAGAGGGTTGATGGGAAGACATTTGCAGGCCTGGTATGTTTCTCCAACTTGCAAGCTGATGTTAGTCCTTTACTCTGGGCCTCCGCTGTGGCTGACACAGAGTTTTACTAATGCAAAGTGACCTGCCAAACCATTTTGGCTGTGTTTTGCTGGAAGCCAGAGAGAAGACAAAGAACGCTATAAAAAATAACAAGCAAAGCAGAATGCCCTGCCTGTCTCCCTGAGGTGACACCAGCTATTTTCCCATGAAAATAAAGGGAGCAAGGAATAATTAAGAGAAGGGGGAGGGGAGACGCAGAGAAACCCATCTGTAAAAACAGGAGTATTTTCAATGACTTTTCAGTAGCAAAAGAACAATTATTATAGTCTTCTGAGGGCATTCAGAATTCCTGAAAATGGAGAGACCTCGAAAGTGAATCAATGCTGTTGTTGTTTTTGTTGTTTAACCAGCCTTCCCAAATGTTATGTGAGCCTCAGAATAAGGTTTAAGAACTGCCACTCTGTTCTCCGATGTGAAGGGGGCTCCACGGGGCTTCTACCCTAATCTGGGTGAGTAAAGAGTGGATTAAGCCGGTAATTTTCAGTAGCTAAAAAAGAACTACAAAGGCACAAGTGCTACCAATTATATCTCAACACAAACCCGTGCCTCCTTAAGCCTGGATGCAGACAAGGCAAACAATTTCATAGTCACCCAGGGTGTTCTCGGGGAGACCTGGGAACATGCTGTGCGCATTAAAGGGGAGATATCTCGCATGTGCAATTACTCAACACATCTTTAAAACTGTAAACACTTGTTCACATGTGGAGAAGTTTAGAGCTGCGAGGGCTTGGAAAACCCACCTGGCAGGCGGGTTGCCTCCATCACTCCCCAGTTGCGGAACTGTTCTCGGAGCCCACTGTTCTTCCCAGAGCCAAACCCAAGTCAGCGGAGAAATCACCAAGGACTGGGGGGTCAGGAGTTCGTGAACGCGTTATTTTTAGCCAGAGCACTCTCTCTTCCCCTGTCTGGATTGACCTGCTCCCATAAACCTTGCCTCCATCTCTCCCCCCCACAAACCCCCCCACCTCACTGCCTCGGGGACCTGGGAGCTCGCAGAGATGCCATCTGGCCTTGGCTAGCTGCTCTCTTCACCTTTGAGTGGAACGGAGGATACTGAGGTTTCCCAAGAAACGCAGCGGAAGATGACAGCCCAGCTCTGGTTTTTGGAAACAGTAGGACTGTGTGGCCTCAAAGACGACCCACCATGCATGGAAAAATAATCTCTCCCCACGTGCTCAACAAAGGAATGTATAGAACCCAAGGACCCCAGCCTATAACGACGGGAATCAAATGGAAATAAAGCAAGGTTTGTTCTATCCTGTCAGCCTCTGGCCTGGCTCACTTGAGAAACACACTCTTATATACATAACAGATGAGAACAGTATGGAGGGTCCTTAAAAAACTACAAATAGAACTACCACCATACGACCCAGCAATCCCACTACTGGGCATATACCCTGAGGAAACCATAATTCAAAAAGAGTCATGTACCAAAATGTTCATGGCAGCTCTATTTACAATAGCCAGGACATGGAAGCAACCTAAGTGTCCACTGACAGATGAATGGATAAAGAAGATGTGGCACATATATACAATGGAATATTACTCAGCCATA
>NC_041233.1:74405851-74440262 GCF_002837175.3 Physeter macrocephalus
GGGAGGGAGGGAGACGCAAGAGGGAAGAGATAGGGGAACATATGTATATGTATAACTGATTCACTCTGTTGTAAAGCAGAAACTAACACACCATTGTAAAGCAATTATACTCCAATAAAGATGTTAAAAAAAAAATGTGGAAAAGATCCATTAGATCATCCTGCTCAGCTGGCTGTCCAACGGAGAAGGCACGGCTGCTCCTTCCCCAGGGCTGATGTTACTTGTCTCCAGCAAGAAGCTGATTGTTTTGCTTTTCTGATTTAATTTGCCATTGTGAGCCCACTGGGGAGGGAGCAAAGCTCATTCCCTGGCCTCTCAGATCCCCACACATTCTAGGCGCTGGTCTAGGAGACCAAGTTGCTCTAAATTCAGAGGGAAATACATTCCCCGCCATGGAAAGATGGCAATAAATCCATGAGAAATTAAAATTTCACTTGAAGTGGAAATTTTACCATCACCAAAATCCACCAGATTTTGGACTGGGGGGTTGGGAAAGAGGTTTCCAAAATGAAATGATGTCTACATGTTGTTTGTTTTAAAGGACGTAATCTATAGTAAAAGTGAAATAATCATCCCTCCTGAGTAAGAGTTATTTCCCTTCCAGCAGACCTTTCCCAGGCTCTATAATTTTACTGTTAATGGGCAAAGGAAACGTAGTCAGCTAGGTAATGGGCGCCCCTAGCACTGAAGTCATTTAATTAGCACCAGTAAATGAGAGTTACCAGGTGCTGGAGCACAATTTGCTGTGCCCAAAACATCTCCCATGTCGGTCGGCCAGTAATTAGAGCCAAGGATGGGGAGCTAAGCACCCTGGGAGAAGAATCCACCCCAGCCAGGGACAGGACCAGGCCAGAGGTCTAGCTCTGCAGCAGGCCGAGCAATGCTAGCACCCCAAATCCCAGGAAGGCATCACGCTTGAAGGAGAGGCAAAGAAATGAGTGAAAGAATCACATAATAAATGATAACAATATAGTGTTCTCCAAGTACTAATAGACGTTATCTGAGGGACTTCCCTGGCAATCAGTGGTTAAGACTCCGCGCTCTCAAGGCAGGGCGCACGGGTTCAATCCCCGGTCGGGGAACTAAGATGCCGCATGCTGCCTGGCGTGGCCAAAAAAAAAAGTTATCTGGGCTCTGAAACCATATCGTCTAGGTTTGAATCCTAGCTAGATGCTTTGAGTAAGTGACTAAGATCTTTTGGTCTCAGTTTACTCATCTGCAAAATGGGTATAGTAAAATCTACCTGAGGTTTAAATGAGTTAATATGTATAAAGCGCTTAGAAGAGTGACTGGGAGGGACATGGTAGGCCTTTCATAAATGTTGTTATTCCTACAACAACAACTATAATATTTTTTATTATTCTTGTTATCATTATATATTAATCTCACTTTATTTTGACACGGCCAGTGCATCATGGTTGCCCATGGTCATATCCAGCCGCAGTGGTGGAATAAGCAGAGTAGCAGTAGTAATTGCAGTAATAATAATAATAAGAGGTTCTACTTAATGCCTACCACGTGCCAGATTTTCACCTAGCTGCTCTATCAGAGGTGCGGCCCACAGGTCAATTCCAGCCTGCCACCTGTTTTTGTAAATGAGGTTTTACGGGAACTGAGCCATGCCCACTTGTTTACATATTGTCTGTGGCTGCTTTGGGCCATGACAATAGACTTGAGTAGTCCCTAGAGACCATACAGACCTCAAAGCCTAGAATATTCCCATCTGGCCCTTTAGTTAGCCTAAATTCATTCTCGTAATAACCTGTGAGGTAGGTTTTCTTTGTTTCCTATTTTCAGATAAGGAGACCAGGCTTCAACGAAGGTCAAGGATATGCCTAAAATCTTTCCTCCAGGGGCTAGACCTCATTTGACTCCAATATATCGCCTCTTCCGGCCACACTCTCCCGGATCCAGGGGCCCAGAGTGTGTTCTCAGCTCTGGGTCCATCACCGTCCACCGAGGTGGGAGAGAGGTGAGCTGGACACAGCCAGGTGGGCGGCTGCTGAGCAGGTGCTCTCCTTCCCCTGGAGAGAACGATCATCAGCGGAGTGAAGTCCTCTGGGGCAGGGACAGTCTCAGTCAAACACTCTCCACTGCATGAGGCACGAGGGTGGCAGAAGCGGGTGCTCCGCTGGGGACGGTTTCAGGGCTGTGACAAGGAATCGGCATTGAGTTACTCCTTGGAGACCGGTTGGTAATATTCGTTTACCAAATGGTGTGGTAATTACCCAGAGATCTGTCAAATTTCAAATGTGTTCAGAAAGTGGAGGTTATTGCTACCACATGTGGTGGATGTTAGAAGCATTTTCCTTGTTTGGAAAAGTGCCCCAAATGTCAAAGTCCTTGACGACAAAAGGTTCATCTCAGCTCCCCTTAGGTGGTTGCCCATTTCAGAGACACAGGTGTCGGGTGAGTGGGAGGGCTCACAGCGCTGGGCTTGGAAGGGAGAACGTGGCCTGGGTTGGCTATGTAGCTTGGGTAAGCCCCTGCCCCTCTCTTCAGCGATAAAATGATCCTTATGAATCTGAAGTTCCCATGCTCTAAAATCAAATTCCATTTGCTGCAAGGGAGGCTGTCCTAAGCAGCATGACAATTTAGTGAGCATGTGGCCTTTGAAATGATATCATTCGAATTCATATCTTTGTTCTGCTGTGTGATCTTGGGCAAGTTAGTTAGCTACTCCGTGCCTCTTTCTCCTCACTTGTAAAATGGTGAGCGTGGAGGTACCCACCTCTGCTATTTTAATCCTACTTGAGTACAGAGACAACCCCAGTGTCTGGTCCATGATGAATACCACACACATCATACATGTACACACATTATTTATTATTTTTGTCATTACAAGCAACTTTTTCCCACTTGGGATAAGCTCTGAGAGATCATTTTATAAGGAAGTCAATTGCAAGCCTGTCTAGTCAGGATCGAGGTCACTAAAAGACCTGGTTCTGGTGCAGAATCTTTCTGCCCTTCCTGATCTCAACCTACATCTCTGAGTTGTGAAGCTGGGATGAAAATTCTGGGGCCTCTGGGGAAAAGGGGTGGGAGGTTTGTATGTTTTTCCCTCCTCTCCTCTGACTTCGTTTCTGCCAGCTCTGGGACCAGCCAGTTGGTCTCTCTGGGCTTCTTGCCAGGTCCAGTTTGAGGAGCTGACCTCAGAGTCCTCAGAGGGGGTAGAAGTTAAAAGCACTCAGTGTAGGCACCAAATTTTGGTTCCGATGTGCTTTTCTCACTGCCTAGGACATTCCCCTCCCCTGTCCTCCTAGGTTTACTCCTTCCATAGAGGCCGATTGAGCAACTACTATGGTCCGTTCTAGTGAACAGAGAAAGGTCCCTTCACTGGAGCCCATGCTCTTTTGGAGGGTGTGAAGGAGATGTACTAAAAATACAGATAAAGAGGTACTATAACACAGGTCAATAAGTGATGTAAAGAATAATTAAACACAGAACAGAGGTAATGATGAGGCTTCCTCTTCATTTCAGGTACAGTAAGTCCCCTACATACGAACGCGTTCCATTGAAGAGCACATTTGTAAGTCCAATTTGTAAGTCCAACAAAGTTAGCCTAGGTACCCAACTAACACGATCGTCTATATAGTACTGTACTGTAATACAGTATATGATAATACTTTTATAATACTTTTTAATAATACTTTTCACACAAATCATAATGTATAATACTTTTCACACAAATCATACATAAAAAACAAATAAACACAAAAAATAAAGACAACATTTTTAATCTTACAGTACAGTACCTTGAAAAGGACAGTAGTACAGTACAACAGCTGGCATCCAGGGGCTGGCATCGAGTGAACAGGCAAGAAGAGTTACTCCGTGGAGGAGGGAGGGAGACGGGAGATGGTAGAGCTGAAGGATCGTCAGCAACAGGAGACGGAGGGCGAGCTGCAGTGTCACTCACGCCTGATGTCGATGGAACGCACGTTCGCATCTTTGAAAGTTCGTAACTTGAAGGTTCGTATGTAGGGGACTTGCAGTACTTGAAGAGGGCCTCTTTGATCAGCAGAGACCAGAAAGAAGTGAGGGCATGAGCCCAGTAAATATTTGGGGGAAGAGAATTCTAGGCAAAGACATGAACAAAGGCCCTGAGGTGGAAGCATGCTTGGGGGCTAGAGAAACATTAAGGGGCTGGTGGGGTGTAGAGAGGGGGTAAAGGGAGAGAAGCAGGGCATGAGGTCGAGAGCTGGTGGGGGGCCAGGTTGGGTGAGGCCTTTCAAGCCACGACGAGGACGTGTGCTTTGAGGGTGAGGAGAAGCCTCTGGAGGCTCCTGGGCAAAGGTTTGAAATCCAACTCAAGTTCAAAACCCAGTTCTGTCACTTACTAGCTACTTGACCTTGGGTACTTAATGTTTTTGTACCTCAATTTCCTAATCTGTTAAATGGGGCTGACAACGCAGTCAGTTTCACGATAACGCTTGTTTTGAAAATCCAAGTTTACTCTAATGCAACTTATGATATGCCAGGGAACAATTTGAGCATATTGGAGCAATTTCATGCTTGGCTATCCATGATTTCAACTGCAAAACGCACGAAGTGAACAGAAAACTGCAACCAGGTGAATGAAGTCCAGTATGGACGCACAAGTGCCTCAGTCATCTCCCAGCTGCCTCAGTTCACTGCCTGTGTTGGGGGCCACACCCTCCCCAGATGATGTGACAATTATCCCTTTCAGAAAACCCTCCTTTTACCACGTCACAGTAACTCACAAGCTGACCCTGTCTGACTCTTCCGACATCCAGGTCTACAGCACACTTTGTCTTTTCCAAGGTAAAGGGCCATAGCCAGTGTGGTATTTATGTATTTTGCACAGCACATTGATTTTTGGGAATGCATATCCTAGAATTATTGTGGCTATTCAAAGTAGTTAGTACTTACAGAGCAAATACATGTCTAGCTAGCACATACTTACTGCTATAAGGACTTATCATGCTTATTGCTGTTGTAGTTATTGTTATTGATATCAGTGGCATGCCCTCTCAAAGGGCCACTCCAGCAGCTGGGTTGAGAACAGGCTGTAAGGGGGCAAGAGTGGAAAGCCAGAGACCGCTTAGGAGAATGTTGCAAAAATCCACATGAGCCAGGATAGCAGCTTGGATGAGACTGTAACAGGAGGGTGGGGAGATGTGGTTGGATTCTACTGTGAAGGTTCATCCAACCAAATTTACTGATGGACTGGGTGGGGGTGTGGGATGGGAGAGAAGGGATGACTCCAAAATTTTGGCTTGAGCCCATGATGGTAGTGCTGCCCCCTTCGACGGGGAAGATTGTGGAAAGAGCAGGGTTTGGGGTAATCAAGGACGCTATTTTGGACCTGGTCACCGTGATGTCTCTTAGCTATTCACGGGGAGGTGCCACGGGGACAGTCATTTCCTCCACTCCTTTCCTCACTGTCCCTGAATGAAGAGAGCTGAGCTGCCTTGGGCTCCCCATCGCCCTGGGTTTCCTTCCTCCGAGCAGTTCTCAGCTTTTTGGTACAGCATTCTTTGCTAGACTATAAGCATCAGGAAGACGGAACCATGTCCTATTCGCCACTTGATTCCCAGAGCACATGGTAAGTGCTCAATAAATATGTCCTGAAATAAATGAATGGGTAAGTAATGTGGAGGCACCACTTCTCTTTACAGAGCAGCTTCCCCATCACCCCCAGGAATGGCCGTGTTCTGCCAATGGGCTGGGCCACCAACCCATCGAGGAGCAGGGCCAGGAGGCGGCAGGAATCTGGCCAGATCCAGGGCTCCTCAGCGGGGATGCTACTGGCGTTTTGAATAAAATCCCTCTTCTTACAGGACACCTGGCATCCTAGAGCCCAGACAAGTCATGCCTGACTCACTCCCTGGGCCCTGTGAGAACAAAACACCCCGGTGGAGAACCACAGTTCCAGTATCTTATTACAGTGACCCCCACCATTTCCACTGAAAGTGTCCTGCAGTCTGAAAAAGACAGAAACACCACTAACAAAGCACAGATTTTTACTAATAAAAACACGAATGTTACAGAGTAAATCCTCTGGTTTTTACTAATACAAGTATTTAGAAAGGTAGGGTAAAATTTTAGTGATAACACGAGCAGCTATCCAGATTTGCCTGGGACTTTCCGCACGTTAGCTTCCCTAGAAATCCCTCAGTCCCGGGCAAACCCGGATGGTTGGTCATGGTGGAAGCACCCTGAACCTCACAGGGTCTGTGCATTTTTCCAAAAGCTGACCTCCAGTCCTGGTGTGCAGAGACCTTTCCTGTTACAGACTAGAGGATCAATCTCAGAGAGGCATGGGACTCTGCCCTTGGCACCCAGCGAGGTTTTTCTATGAGAGTGAATTCCCACTGGCAACACCAACATCCAAAGTGAAATGCAAATTCAACAGAGTCCACCATATCCTTCCATCTTCTTAAGGAATTAATCCTCTCTCTGTTTAGCTCTGGCTATCTCCTGGCTGTTTCTAGGAGTCACTAGAGCGTGGCAGACGGCAGGGACCTCACAATGAGATGATAACTAGGCTCCTGAGATCTGTACCCCATGCCTTCCCGGATCAACAGTGAAGCTATACCCGGGGAAGACTAGATGAATCTGGGAAAATATGACATCGGCAAATCATGTTTCAGGGGCTTTAGTTTCTTGATAACTATGAAGTAAATTCAGCTGCTTGTTAAATTACACATTGAGATACTTAAGAAAGCAGGGGGAAATTAGCAATGACAGCTATTTCATTTAAATTTTTTAAAGGAGGGATAAATGAATATAAGGGCTGTTCCCAGGCTCCAGGCACATCTGCCTATCAAGTTACCTTTAACTTGGCTATTAAAATGCAGAGGGGAGCGCCTGGATGCAGTCGCATGAAAAGCACCTTGGAGGCTATCTCACAGTTGGCCGCACTCGCAGAACAAGAAGGGCCTTTCATGCAGGGACGCGGGCGCCTGGGGAGCTCGGCGAGGCTCGGGCGCCTCAGCGTTCCGAAGTGGGACTTCATATCACAGCCGCTCAGGTGGAAAGGGGGCAGCTGGCCTGTCCCTCCTCTGCTCCCGCCTAAGGTCACAGATGAATAGAGCCCGATTGAGGAGTAGGGCTGGCCTCACAGGCGGCTCAGTGATGTGCAGAGGAGGGTGTCCTGTTCGTAGATAAGGTTGGAGTCAGGGAGGCTGTGGGCTTCCCGGGGCGGTCAGTTGACAGCGACAGAGACAACACCGCATTGTGGAGAAGGGCCAGCTCGCCTTTGGGCAGAACGAAACGGGGAGGTCAGCACAGCTCTTGCGGGTGCTGATGGGAATGATGCCTCAAACTCCTCCCAAGAGCTAAGAGCTCTTGTCCCGGGCCCCCCAGTCATTTGCCATTCTACACAACTCGGACAATACAAACCCCATTTGAGAGCTATGCCAAGCACAGGGGTTACGAGCACAGGCTGTGGAGGCCGACTCCAGCTCCTGCACGGGCGAGGTGCTCAATTAACAGTCGCTACTCCTCACTGTTATGGACAAACTGTGATGGTAGCAGCAGCTGGTAGCAAACGCCCCTCTTAAAGGAACGAGCAAATCAGTACGGTCCTGGAGTGGAACTAACCTGGCTCAAAGTGTCAGCGCAGGTGACTGCAAAGTCTTTGCCCACAACACTGGATGTCCCTGAAGGAGGGAGCACCACACAGAGAGAGCTCCTGGCCCCAAATCCAATCAGTCACGGGGATAGCAGCTCCCTGCCAGGAATGCTGGCAAACGTGGGCTTCCCCTGTACCCAGCATGAGGAATCCCTGGGGTAAATTCAGAGCAGCATTGTCTCTGCCACAAGGGTTACCTCTGCACTGGAATCCTGCCTTTGGCCACTGGCTCAGAGCTCTTTAGATCTGTTTCTTCATCTAATGATGCCCAGCCACAAGACTGGCAGAATGCCACAGACATAGTAAGTGATCAATAAATGCTTGCTTATTAACAAATTCAGATTAGTTGGGAAAATTGTATTGGTTTAAATGCCTGGGTTAAATTTCCGTAATTATCAAAATATTAAGCAAACTATTCTTGAACCTACAGAATAAAATTTTATACCAACAGGACAGTTGAATAAAAGGGCACACTATTCAACAGACGCAATCCACCACCAACCGAATGTCAGTGTAATCTACCTCTTTTCTACTCGGTTTTCATACATGGCCCTTCTTCTTCTCCTCTGCCTCCAGCAAACTACTCCCCTTCTTGCTGTGAAATCAGAAAAATGGGGGGAATAATTTGCAAATTTTTTCCAGTTCTAATTAACATAGTTTTCTATTGGCAGGAGACACAAATTAGGCAATATATTATGGAGGAAATCACTTAATAACCCCGCAAGGTTTACAGTAGATAATTAAGAATGGAAGAATCACTTAGAAAAATTTCCATAAGGATTAACTGTACCAGAGAAATGCAGTAGATAAAACTTAGGAGTGAGGGTTTCTTGATTAATTACAATGAAACTTTTTTTTTAATCCTAAAAGATGACAGAGGGCAGTAGAAGGGGAACACCACAAAGGAAACTGAGAAGAAGCCCACAGACACAGGGGAACATCCCCGAGAGTAGTTTTACAAGAGCCAGGGAAATGTTCAAGAAGGCAATGATTGGTAGCATCCAGTGACTTTTCATCCAGGATAAGGATTGAAGAGAATTTGGCATCTAGAAGCCTATGGCTGTCCTTACTCAGAGCATTCTCAGTGAAGTGATGGAGACAAAGGCAAGTTACAGCACGGGAGGGATAAAAAGTTTCAGGAGACAACACACAGAGTCTACTTTTTAGAGAATTTTCTAGAAAAGAGAATGAGAAAGTAAGAACTACGCCTTGACAGAAGGGCAAGGTCAAGGGAAGTTGTTTTGTTTGTTTGTGGTGTGTGTTTCCCATTTGATTGTTTTAGGAGAGGGAGGAGAGCTTTATGGAGAGACTAAGAAGCAGGTAGAGGGGTCATAACTGACTAGATAAGGATGAGAGGGTATAACAAGGTCCTGGGGTGACCTGGGAAGATTGAGTCCAGTGACAGTTGGAAGGACTGGTCCAGGGGTGGAGAAAAGAAAGGAGGATGGGAAGAGATATGGATAAGTTTGGAGGTGATGGGGGAAGGAAGGTAATGGAATTCATAGCCGAGCTTCTCGTGTTCTCCGATCTCAAGACCATCCTGCTCAGCCATGGCATGAAGTGGGGGGGCATGAAGAGAAAGTGGCAGATGTTGAAACAAATCCCTTGCAAATGACAAAGGGATCAGGGATGGTGTATATTTTCTTACTGCTGTATAACAAATCACCATAAACTTAGCAGCTTAAAACAATTCACACTTATTGTCTCAGTCTCTGTGGGTGAGGAGCATGAACGTGGTTCACATGGGTTCTCTGCTCAGGGTCTCACGAGGCTACAGTTGAGGTGTTGCCGGGGCTGTGTTCTCATCTGGAAGCTTGACTGGGGAAGAATCTGCTTCCGAGTTCATTCAAGTTGTTGGAAAAATCCATTTCTTTGCAGCTGTATGACTGAGGACCCCAGCTTTTTGCCGGATGTCAGCTGGAGGCCACCCTCGGGCCCTAGAGGCCACCCACAGTTCTCTGCCACAGGAACTTCTTCAACAAGCCACTCATTTCCTCAAGCCTGCAAGGAGAGTCCCTCCCTCCAGTGTGGTAAGATAGATTCTCACATAATGGAACACACTCATGGCAATGACATCCTATCACCTTTGCCATATCCTACGGTTAGGAGCAAGTTACAGGCTCTGTCCCTGCTCAAGGGGAAGGCATAATAGAAAGGCACAAGCACCAGGAGTAGGATCACTGGGAGACACCTAAGGGTCTGTCCATCGCAGATGGAGACAAAGACAGCAGGTGAGTAGCAAAGCCCAGCGGAATCCAGAATCACATTAGTCAGATCTGGAAACTTCTCTAGCAAGATTAGAGAGAGCTTAGCTTAGGAAGAAGAACAGGAAAGGCAGATGATTTGATTCAGGCAGGGTTGGAGACTGGTGTTTGGGGGTGGGGGAACCAAAGATGCTTCATAAAAGTCACTAATGATGCGCCGGTGCCAGGGAAGAAAGGGCGCTGCTGTACAGGGAGGGAGGGAGGGCTGTGCAGAGAGTGGGGCTCGCAGAGCTCAAGAGGCAGGCTTATTGGAAGCCAAGGACAGCGGGGAGCCAATAGGAGCTTGTGAGCAGAGGGTAAGGCGTCCAAAGTTATATTTACAGAAACGGGGAAGACAAGGACCTGCATATGCCCATGGGTTTGAAGTCTAAAGACAGAATTCAGGGATGTGAAAGCCTCCCGTCTTGGAGGTATTATCCTCAGGGACTTTAAAATCTGGCAAGACTATCCATACCCCAAACTTGGGAAGACTTTGGACCAGACATCGAAGACATAGGAGACTATGTACATCTCCAGGTGCTACGAGAGTGCCCCGTGGGCAGTGGCTCTACCAATCTCAGAGAATTTGTAGAGTTGTTCCAGACACAATGCCCAGGTTCAGTAAATAGCTCTGCCAGGCAATAGCTCACAGATTGAAAGTCTTGGCATCACCTATGGCTCCTCTCTTATACCCTAAATAGGTCAGTTACATCTTCAAAATAAATCCTGAGTCACACCACTGCCCTTAGGCTATGCTACCATCACCTCTCTCCTGAAACCTAAAAGAGCATTTGAACTTGCGAATTTCCAACATTTCCTCTTAGTCCACTTTCAATTCAGCAGCCAGATGGTTCTTGTGAAATGCCAATCAGATCATATCACACACCTGCTCGAAATTCTCCCAGTACTCACCACCTCACCAGAGAAGAACTAAACTCCTTTCCACAGACGCACAGACCAGGCATGGCTGGTTCCCATTCCTTTTCCTGCCACCTCTCTGCCATGTCCCCTGTTGCGTACTGGTCTCTTTTTCCTTCCTTCAATGTATCAAGCACATACCCACCTCAGGGCCTTTGCATTTACGAGCCATCTGCCTGAACACGGTCACCCTGGACAGTTCGCTTCCTCACCTCATTCCTCTCAACTTCTTAAAGAGTCTTCCCTGACCACCCTTCCAAAAGGGCAGCCCCGTGACCTGCCCCTCACTCGGCTGTACTTGTCATTAGAGCACTCCCTCTCAATTTACGTCTTATCGTGCTATGGCTCCTCCGCTAGAACGTAAGGCTTGGGAGGGCAGGGGCTACATCTGTATTGTTGACCATCATATATCCCTGGCTCCTAGGAAAGTCTCTAATGGTAGTGGAGACTCGACAACTATTTGCTGATGCACTGACTGAATGAACGGAAGGAAGGAACCTAACAGTTACTTAGTTTATTCCCCATTTTACATGGGAAGGCAGTCAGCATAGTGCAGCCAGGGTGTCCAGAATTTGACTAAAGTGCAGAAATAACATAGTATTGTACATTAACTATATTTCAAGCTAGTGCAGAGATTAGAGCAAATCCTCCTGGCATTAAGCACTTCCTCAGCCAAGACTGAGGGACCCTTGGCTTCTCTACTCACTGTCAGCTAGAGACAGTAATATTTATTTCCCGAAAGAGAAACTTCTTGTCACTTAAAGGTTAAAGAAGTTGTGTTTCTTTAGTCCAGGTTTTCAAGAACCTGAGTACCAAGTACCCAGGTACTTTCATGTCCTGATGGAACTACTTCTGCCTAAGTTTTCAACAATCGTGGGGGGACGGAGGCAATAGTATCCCTGCCCCTGACCTTGAGTTTCCAATCTCAGCCTTCATTGACAAAGACACATCATCAGTCTTTACAACTGTACGAAATGAAATCACCAGTGCTTTGCCTTCCTTCCTACACCGACTGTCTTCATGGTTGGAAACAACGCCTGGTTGCTGGGTCAGAGAGCTGCAAACGGACTAGTAGGGCTGAATCAGCAAACTCTGTTCTGTGTGTACACACTGCCACTGGGAAGATTACAAACAGACCCCAGGAACAATGAGCTCCAGGCACATGATTATGGAGGCGTGTGAATGTTTAATTCTGACTTACACTCTTGGTAATGAAAGTAAGGCAGAGAAATGCCAAGAACACACAAAGAATTTACTGTCAATGCACTTTTACTGCAATTGTTTAGGTACTCTTTTAATCAAGTTATAATTGCTGTTGAGAAATTAACACATGGGTACCTCTCTACAATCGTACAAGCTCTAATTACACTCACAGTGTCAAAAGAGCACCACGTGGTACTGAAACAAAACTTCAAAATTGAAAATTTGCTTCCCCAGTGAGGTTTTTCAGCTTCTACACCAACCACATTATTTCATTAAGGAGGTCCTATGTTGAAATACAAATATCCACAGAATCTGAGGTCAGCCTCCTCACGAATTGTTTGAATTGTTCAAACACTTCATCAAGCATGCATTAGCCTTGGCCTGTATACCTCTGGGGGTGGTGAACTTACTACTTACTAAGGAAGTCCTTTAACAAAACTGAACTCTGCCTCCTGATAAATTCCATCCAAGATCTAAGACCTGTCTTTTGGAGCTACACGTTCCGCATGTAACTTTTCTCTCACTTGACAGGCTTTCAGACACTTGAAATGAGATGCCCTGGAGAAAGTCATCAGGGATGGGTACCATATTGAAAATGGGGTGTCTTAGCTGGAGTTCCCAGAAAAGTCCATGAGATGAAGGCAAGTGACATAGTAAGGCTTCAGGGGAGACAAGGAAGGAGGGAGGAATCTAAACAAGTGGGAAATTTCAGGCAAAGCTCCACAAAACCGTAAAGCTAAGGAAAGCTTCAGAGCTGCCCATTCTGAGCCAGGACTGCTGGGCTTTCATACTCCCATCCTGAGAATCATTGGTCAAGAACTCCCATAGGTGGGGAGGGTCAGTATAAACTCTCAGGCATTGCAGCTCTGCACATGTCAGCAAAGTGTTCCAGTATCCCATGGGACGTTCTCCAGAGAAAAGTCACAGGAGTCCACTCTCGGAGGCAACAGCATCTGACACCTAGAGACAGTTGCACACATTGGAAAAAAGAGATCTGAGGTGGGTCTTTTTGGAGCAATAACATTTTTGGCTGCAAAAATAATAATTGGAGGTCACCTAGTGGACTTTGAAAGTCCCAGCTGCCTTCCATCATTCAGCAATGAGAAAACTTGAAGCAAGGCTCTCATCTCACAGGTAGAAGATGGAAAGGTTCCTCCTGGAAAACTGATCAGCTTGACAGAAAAATCCAGAAGTGCTGAAGGTTTAGGTTTCCCAGTGAAGAAGCTGGATCAACCTACAGTGAGTGCACAAATAAACAACGCACATGCATACACACTAACACACACACTTAAATGTAAAACTCTTAAACATAAGCAATCAAGGAGTACCATTAACTTAAAGAAAGATTGTAAGCCAGAGATCAAAGCTAACAAAATAAAAAATGAAGTTGTGGGAAATCAAAACAATGTTTTTTTTTTTTTTTTAAAAAGAACACTATAATTGCTATTCTCAGAAAGCCAAGAGAAATTATTTTACTCATGAAATAAGAATCAGAGGTTATAAAAAAGGAGTAGTCATAAAACAGGAACAATAAAAAAATCTTTAAGTTAAAAGGCAGAGAGCAGAAATGAAAGATTCGATTATAATTTTGGAAGATAAAGGTGAAGAACAAGAAAAAACGAGAGAGGTAGGAAATAAAGAGGAAAGAAAATTAGAACCCAATTCCAGGAGGTCCAACATTCTGGAATAGAGGTGTTCCAAAAGACAGGACTGAGACAACTGTGGGGAGAAAATCATTTTTAAAAACTCAAGCATCAGACTTCTCAAACTGTTAGACCATAGGGCAAAGCTTTCAAAATTCTAAGGAAGGATGTCTTCCAAATTAGAATTCCATATCCAACCAGACCATCAATTAAACTTGAAGGTAGAATAAAGATATTCTTAGCTACACAAGTTCTCCAAACTATACTTTTCACACTTCTTTTTCTCTGGAAGCTTCAGAGCATGTGCTCCACACATTCACACACAAGTATTTCTATTTATATAGATGTAACAAAGCAGGAAAAAGAAGAAATGGGATTCAGGAAGCAGGGGCCACAACATGGGAGAAAGGGAATATCTGATGGCGATTAAGGAGATAGAGGATGACCACCAAGTAACAAACCTGGAGGGCAGACAGACCCGGCTGGAGTGAGAGAGTGAAGAGCAACAAAAGGGATGAAGGATGCCTCCACAAAAAGGATAAAATTGAGAGATCAGTTGATGAGTTAGAATATACTGAGAGAAGATGTATACTTCTGATGAAATATTTGGGGGTACAAGAAAAAAAATTGTGATCATAGTACACTAGCTGGCTCAGCTCAAAATACACCATTATGGCAAGGTCAATATTACATACTGAATATTCTAACTGAAAAATGATGATGTACCTGTTGGGGAGGATGTGAGAAGAGAAGTGGGGAAATTGTGGGAAGTAGGCATGGACAAGACAGTTTAGAGTCTTCACCTTCAACAGTATCAGGTCAATCGACAACCTCTAGAACTAATAAGAAAAAAATAAAGACGTGGAAGTATGTATTAGTTCTCTGTCGCTGCTGTAACAAAATACCAAAAACCGAGTAGTTTAAAACAACACAAATTTATTGCCTTACTGCTCTGTAGATTAGAAGTCTGAAATGGGTCTCCCTGGGCTAAAGTCAAGGTGTCGACAGGGCTGTGTTCCTTTCTGGAGGCTCTAGGGGAGAATCCATTTCCTTGGCTTCTCACACTCCTAGTGGTTGCCTACCTTCCTTGGCCCATGGCTTCCTTCCTCCATTTTCAAAGCCTGAAATGGTGGGTCAAGTCTGACTTCTAACTTCTGCCTCCTTCTTCCACTTTTAAGGTCCCTTGTGATTACATTGGACCCATCCAGATAATCCTGGGTAATCTCCCTATTTTAAGGTAAACTGATTAGCTGCCTTAATTCCACTGTCAATCTTAACTCCCCTTCTACTGCATAACCTAACATATTCACAGGTTCCAGGAATTCGGACGTGGACATCTTTGGGAGCCATCATTCTGCCAACCACAGAATGAAAATGTGTTCCTGGGAAAAGTGATGTAAAACTATAAAAGATTGGAAAATATCTCCTCTTAAAGAGAGGAATTGAGGTTAGGGAGGGGTAGGGTAGAGGGCAGCTGTTTTCCCTATAAACTAGTACTACTATTTGCCTTAAAAAAACCCCCTACGTTAATGTATAACTTTAATAAAAAAACAACAATTAAATTACAAAATAAAACTGCCACAGCCAGGGAGGAATTTTAAACCCGTCAGAGACATGATGAGATTTGCCTTTTAGCAAGCTCCCTCTTGAAGATGATTCAGAGGTCAGGGTTAAAAACTAAACTCACCCATCAGTGATATGCCTGGGGAAACAACTCAAGAAGATGAAAAGAAATGTCTCTATTGAGGTCTGGACAGTGTGATCAAAACCCTGCCGAGGAAAGCTGAAAAGAAAAGAGAACTCAAAGACGGCATATTTAAAACCAGCATCCGGAAACTTCAGAACCCGTACCTGGGCTCAGCTCCACGGCAATGTCTACCTGATCTCTTACTATAGACCAGAGGCCCCCGGGGAAGGGGCCAGGCCTCCATTATGGCCGGGTATAAACAAGGACCTGCTAAGCCCTTGCACAAACAGTGACCCACAGTCTGTAACTACGAAGTTATCCCTATCAGGTCTCCCTGAAGTTCTCGTGGCAGCCGTGGCACTAACAGAGCATTTTTTGTTCTCTTGGCTATTGCCTTCCAAATATTTCCTTAATTTAAAATTAATGCAGACTTCAGTAGCAAGACAAGGAAAATCAGACCTGAAGAGGTAATGGTCCATTGAAACAAACACCGACTCCTTTCACTGGCTTTTTACATTTTTGTATCGTAAAGATAATGGGCAGTGATTCATTCGACCAAGAAGGAAGTAGGTCAAAGTTAAAATTCTTTCAGTTCAATTCCCAGCATTAACTCTGCGTGTGTGTGTGTGTGTGTGTGTGTGTGTGTGTGTGTGTGTGTGTGTGTGTGTTGGATATTACCGTAACAGCTAACACAGGAGAGTGCTTGAGTGTTCACCAGGTTGAAGTAAACAGTATTCTCACCCTTGTTTTATAGATAAAGAAACCGAGGCTCAGAAAGATTAGAGAACTTGTGAAGGACATTCAGCTAGTGAGTGAGTGAGTCGGGGGTTTGAACCCCCTGCCTCTCTGACCCTCACATTTGTACTCTTTCTCTGCATCTTGCTGCCTTTGGGGCAATGCAGCTCAAAGCCTTTCACAGGACAGGGGTTCAGAAACACCAATCAGAACAGAGCCCAGCTTGCAAGTCAGGGGCAAAATTACTAGCAGAAAACATGACGCCACTGTGTGGATGTCATGAAAACCACCATCATTCACAAAAGAACCAGACCAGACGTCTCAGAACGATGGGCCACTCCTCAGAGCTCCGCCTTCCATTTGTAGCTACTGATTCCTCCAAGCATTCCCTGGTGAAGAAGAGATCCCACTGTCAGGGGCTTAAGAGAAATTTGGAAGAGAAAGATCTAACATAGATTTTTTTAATCCAGTGCATGTTTTGAGAAGGGTAGCCATTCACACACCTTAGTGACCAAACACCTTGGTCCCCGTCAAGGCTCATTAGCATCCAGGGGAATCAGGGTCTAAGATGGTGACCTAATCCCGGATGGATACACAGAACTCCCTGGTCCTGCCTAGTGGCATTATCAGCAATGTATTTACTGATACCACCTTCATTTTCCTTAAAATATGCAAAAGTGAATTGGGAGTATATGGGTATTATTTAGTCAACTTTCTGAAGACGGGCTGCCCCAAGAGCAGGAGTTGGCTGACTTTTTCTGTAAAGGGCTAGATAGTAAACATTTTAGGCTTTGCAAGCCATACAGTCTGTGTCACAACTAAGTAACTCTGTCATTGTAATGTGAAAGCAGGCATGGACAATATATAAATGAATGAACGTGGCTGTATTCTGATAAAACTTTATTTATGGACACTAAAGCTGGACTTGAATTTTCACGTGTCACAGAATATTGGTTTTTGTATTTTTTCCCAACCACTTAAAAACGTAAACGTCTTTTTTTTTTTTTTTTTTTTTTTTTTTTTTTTCACTCACAGGCCATAGAGAAACAGGCAGCAGGGTAGATTTGCCAACCCTTGCCCTAGATGATTTCAGGTTCATTTCACGCAGGTGCAGGCTTCTGTGCTTTTTCTTGGATCATGACACATCATGAAAAACTTCAAACTACTTTTAGACTTTTGTCCTTCTAGGAAATGGTATTCATGACTCCCACCTCTTTGATCAAGTCATAATGGCAGGAGCAACTCTATTACTGCCAAGGATAAGAGCAGCAGTCCACCAGGGAGAAACAAGGTGGTGGGAGAAAAGAATAAATCACTTAATTATCCTCTAAACGTGAAGGAGGGGAAAGGGGCAAGTAGGTGAAAACTTGAAATGAGGAAATGCACAAGTAAATACGGTCTATGGCGGTTTAGACTATCTGCCTAGTTGCTCCACGCTGAGGCTGGAGGCAGATACTCTTCCATATCTCTGCCCTCTTCTCACATTTCTGGTGTGCCGTCTTTGACACGGCCGTAGACAAGTCACTTTTGCTTTTAGAGTCCCATTCTCCAAAAGGTAAATTGAGGACACTAGCATAGGTCTCTTCCTATCCGCAAAGATCTGATGGGTCTATCCTCCGTGACAGTCATTTCTCCAGCTCCAGAAACAGTCCCCAATTTTCCCTGAGCATCCGCTCCCCATTTGCTCAGACCATGTGGTCCGGAGGGAGCTCTACATCCACCTCTGGGGTGGGTGGGACATATCACCCAGGCCCAAGCCCATCGGCATGCTGTATTTCCCCGGCCACCGTGATTGCTCCAGGAGCGGGCGTGACGCCCAATCAGTGAGACTCAGCGTCACTTCTAATGAAAATGTAGGGGCAGCAGCAGGCACTCAATCTCAACGTGAGGAGGATGTTAGATTTAGAGTTGTCACCTTCAGTGGAAAACCTGGAATAGCTGAGGACAACACGATGGAATGAAGTCAACATCGTGGAAGGCAGAACCAAGAAATCAGGGGAACCAAACCCTTGCAGCATTACTGGTACCCTGAATTTAGCTGGCATCCTGAAGTCTTCAGGGATTAAAAAAAACAACAACACAAAACCCTATATGGTTTAAGCCAGTTGAAACTGGGTTTCCTGTCACTTTCATCCGAAAGAATCCTGACACCAGAGCTGGGAGCGGTTTTGAGACTGTCTTTACTGGGAGCCAAGCTAAAATTTGAGACTGCCGCTCCCAACAGATATACGATATAAATTACAGCATTATCTCCTCCACCCCACCCTCCATCTCGGCACAGACTGGTAATTTGTTACACAACTGGAACATGATGTGGTAACCTCTACCCACCCTCATTCTTTCTTCCATCTCTGTGTGTGAATAAAGGAAATAAGAATTATTAAAAAAGGAATCCTTCAAAACTTTTCTATTTACCCAATACACACAGGTCATTACACATATAGCAGGCACTCGATAAACACTTGCTGAATGATTGAATAAAGAGAAGAACGTTGCTTGTGCAGACTAAGAAGTAGTTTCTTTTCTTTAACGCTCCCAACAGAACAAACAGCGGACAAAAGTGTAAGAAGAAAGGAGATGATTGATTTTATTGAGTTATCCTTGGTACGGGACACATCTGTTGAAGTCAGTTCCGGCCTTCCTGATGTAAGAGGGACACAGGGTACTTGGAGAGGGTACAGAGATTAAACTAATGATGGACTGAAAGCACACACTTTTAGCCAGGGTAAGAGAATTGATGGCAGCAAAGAACAACTAAAGAGACACTCATTACCTAACAAATGTACAGAATCCAAGAGTTTAGAGTTCATCTGATCTAAAACCCTTCTCATTTTACAGAAGGGGAAACTGAGGCTTCCAGAACTGTAGTAATAGGTGGAATGCCAAGGCTTCTGAGATGCATTCTAGGATTTTAGTTTTCAAACCTATTAGTTGGTTGTGAAATTAATTAGTGGATTTTGATCATTGTTTTTTATGAGCAGGTGAGAATGCAACAGAACAGAAAAAAAATCCAAGCATATTTTCTGTAATAAGAGTAGGTATTATTGCATAAAACTTTGTTCTGTGTACTGGGTCAGGATGTAAAATGTATCTCACACCATGAATCAAGTTTCTAAAAAGTTGGTAAACCATGGATCTACGCAGATGACGGCATTGACTGAACATCCATTATGTTCAAAGTCCAGCAGAGCAAACCTGCCTAGTGCTCAGACACCATGTTTATAACAGTGAGTGCAAACCTGGCCAATCATCAGAATCACCTGGGGAGATTTTAAAAATACAGATTCCTGAGTGCCACTTCTAGAGATTCTTAAAGTCTGGAATGATTTTTGTATTTTTAAAAGTTTCTCAGGAAGTACTCATGCACAGATTAGTTTTGGGATCAGACATCACTTTGAAGGAGAAAAGTTAGCAGAGGACCATTCTTCATTGGATCAAGCTACAAAGTGCCACAGGAGTGAACAGAGAGAGCACCCCCAAGTTGTCTTACGGGGCACTGACACATGTGGTTACTGTGGAGTGCAA
Source organism: Physeter macrocephalus (assembly GCF_002837175.3). Lineage (NCBI taxonomy): Eukaryota > Metazoa > Chordata > Mammalia > Artiodactyla > Physeteridae > Physeter > Physeter macrocephalus. Next base: position 74,425,406 of record NC_041233.1, read on the forward strand.
TGGTTGCATCAAGTACAACCCATGGCTGTTTACAGAGATTTAAGGTTTCCTGGAGACCTAGAGAAGGCAATGGGAAGAGAAGTAAAAGGAGAAAGCCAAGAACCCTCAGGAGAGGCTAGTATTATTCTGATGCCAAAACCAGACAAATGCATCACAAGAAAAACAAAAACTAAAGACAAATATCTCTTATGAATATGGATGCAAAAATCCTCAACAAAATACTAAAAAGTATTGTACACCATGACTAAGCGGAATTTATCCCAAGAATGCGATGTTGGTTTAACGCCCCCCAAGTCAATGAATGTAATACACCATATCAATAGAATAAAAAACAAAAGCCACACGATTAGTTCAGTTTATACAGAAAAAGCATCTGACAAAACCTAACAATGCTTCCTCGTAAAAATTCTCAACAAACTAGGAATAGGAGGGAATTTCTTCAACTGAATAAGGGCATCTATGAAAAGCCCACAGGTAACATCATACTTCAGAGTGAAAGCTGGATGCTTTCCCCCTAAAGTCAGGCACAAGACAAGAATATTTGTTCTTGCCACTTATAATCAACATTGTACTGAAGATTATAACCAGAGATATTAAGCAAGAAAAAGAAATAAAGAAACCCATATTGAACGAAAAACTGTCTCTACTCACAGGTGACATGATCTTGTGTGTAGAAAATACTAACAAATCCACCAGAAAAAAAGTATTAGAACACATAAATGAGTCCAGCAAGGTTATAAGATATGAGGTCAATATACAAAAATAAAAGTATTCCTATATACTGACAATGATAAATCTAAAAATGAAATTAAGAAAACAATTCCCCTTACAATAGCATCTAAAAGAATAAGAGAGTTGGGAATATATTTGCCAAAAGAAGTGTAAAACATACTGTAAAAATTACAAAGCATTATTGAAAAAATTAAATAGATCTAAATAAATGGGAAAACTTTCCATGGTCATGGAGCAAAAGACTTAATATTGTTAAGATGGCCACATTCCTTAAAGTGATCTACAGATTCAATGCAATTCCTATCAGAATCCCAGCTGGTTTCTTTGTAGAAACTGACAAACTAATCCTAAAATTCATATGGAATTCCAAAGGACTCAGAATAGTCAAAACAATCTCGAAAAAGAATGAAGTTGGAGGACTCACACTTCTGATTTCAAAACTTACTACAAAGCAACAGTAACAGGGTGGTATTGGCATAATGATAGACTGGCAACAGTGTGATACTGGTAGCAGTTTGGTCCAAAGCACTAGTGTTGTACTGGCATAATGACAGATGTAAGGAATAGAATTGAGAGTTCACGAATAAACCTATGTGTCTATGGTTAACTGATTTCAGCAAGAGTACCAGGACCACTCAATGGAGAAAGAATAATCTGTTCAACAAATGGTACTGGGACAACTGGAGAGCTACAAGAAAAGAATGAAGTTGCGCCCTTACCTTAACACCACATTAAAAAAAAAACTCCAAATGAATAAAAGACATAAATGTAATAACTAAAACCATAAAACTCTTAAAAGAAAACAGAGGGGTAAACCATGGTCTCAGATTAGGCAATGGATTCTTAGGTATGACACCAAAAGCATGGGTAACAAAATAAGAAATAGATAAATTGGACTTCATTGTAATTTAAAACTTCTGTGCTTTTCCAAAGGATACTATCAAGAAAGTAAAAAGACAACCCACAGGATGGGAGAAACTACCTGCAAATCATATATCTGATAAGAGACTTGTAACTAGTACATAATACAAAGAACTCCAAGAACTCCTAGAACTCAATAATAAAAGGACAAAAAAAAAAACAATTAAAAATGGGTCAGAGATCTGAATAGACATTTCTCCAAAGAAGATATACAAATGGCCAATAAGCACATGAAAAGATGCTCAACATCATTAGTCATCAGAGAAATGCAAATCAGACCCACAATGAGATACTACTTCACCCAGAGGATGGCTACAATCTAAAAGACAGATAACAACAAGTGTTGGTGAAGATGTGGAAAAATCAAAAACTTCATACGCTGCTGGTGAGAATGTAAAGTGGTACAGCTACTTTTGGAAAACAGTCTGAAAAGAGAAGTCCTGATACATGATACAACAAAAATAAACCTTAAAAATATGATGCTAAGTGAAAGAAGCCATTCACAAAATATCACATATTATATGATTCCATTTATATCAAATCTCTTCAATAGGCAAATATACAGAATCAAAAAAGTAGACGCTGGTTTCCAGCGGCTGGAGTGTTGGCGGAAATGAGGAGTGACCGATAATGGATATAGGATTTCTTTTTGAGGTTTAAATGTTTTAAAATTTATTCTAGTGATAGTTGCACATATCTGTGAATATACTAAAAACCACTGAATTATACCGTTTATGTAGGTACATAAATTATATCTCAACAAAGCTATTAAAACAAGCAAACAAAAAACTTTCTAGACAGGGGAGAGCAGACTATTCCAAGGGAAACTACATCTTACAGATAACTTACTTCATGGCAAGACACGTCTGTACGGATACCAGGTCTAGGAACTCAAGGAGGCCGGACAGAAAGACGACAGGAAGAGGCAGGAAGGAAGGGCTGTGGAAGTTGCTGAGTCCCCATTATGAAACAATCAGGCATCTGAATTACACACATAGTTTTTGACAGATGCTGTTTGATATGTGGTTTCTATGCAAGATGACTTGGGGTTTTGAGCCATTTAATACTAGAGTTACGTATGCACTTGTCATAATCCCTTAGAAGGAAAATCCTTGAGATCAGGGCTCTTACTGTCTCCTGAGGGTCCCCATGTCTCCAGTGGCACATATCAGGTGCTCAACAAAAATTTGTGGAACGGTAGCGTCTCCTTAAAAGCGACATCTCTGTCCGAGTGGGTTGTATAGCACCCATATATCCAATGAGCTCTACCATCACTTTGTCTGTGGCATGGAAAGTAGGGTTGTGCTATGTGGATTTAATAAAATAATACATGTCCAGCACTTAGCAATCGGCCTGAAATGAAGAAAGCATTGACGTTCAGGACACTATTGCACTATTGTGATTATTGTTGTTGCTATTATTTTTGTTGTTGCATACAGTGACTGCTCAGTAAATCTTGATTCATTCAATAAAGAGGTGAAGTACAAAAAAGAAATCACCGTCAGTGAAGATTTTTAAGCTCTGTGCCCACAGAGCTGGAGACCTTCTCTGCAGGTCTTAAATATCTTAAATGATGATCTGTGTGCCCTATAAGCATCGTCTTGACTTAAATTAACCTGAAGACAAAAGGGACATCCAAGGATCCTCCCAGCAGACAAGTTGTGCATGGCTTCTACACACAGCGTGAGTGAAAATAACGCAGTGACATCAAAGAGGCCAGCAGGACACTCCTCTAGGAATTTTTTTGAGGAATAAAACAATAGGTCACATGAAATTGGCTCTTTGGTTTCCAAAGCACTGACCAAATGCATTGCTCACCAGCAACTCTGGAATATTTGATTCCCTAATAGGGTTTTTAAGGGTGTATCACGCTGAATCGTACACTGGATGCTCTCTTTGTTTTATTCCATCCTGGCAAGTATGGGCTCCAGACGTCAACATGAGGATTTGAGGGGCCAACTCTTCCCCGGTTGCACCTGCACAATTTTTAGATCCAAAACCTGCATCCAGCATCAGCCCTAGTAATGACAGAGAAAAGTTCTTTATCAGGCTTCTCCCAGCGAGTGTGAGGCACCCTCCATCACATGCTCTGTGGGATTGGAATGATCACCATGGCACTTGAGTGACTCAGTCTTGAACTGGTGCCTTCTCACAGGTACCTGGTCACAGGTGTGGTATCTGTCTTCAGGAAGGCAGCACAAATTATTTGACATTTATTCATATTTTCATTGCTGGTGGGGTGGGAAGTAAAATTTTTTTATAAACCCAGAACAGTTCTCCCATGACAATGTGTGAAACACGAAACTGTACTATTGGAGAGAGTGTGCTTGTTGGATTCTTGTGGGTGAAGTTAGAAACTTGTCAATGAACAGGACTGGCACCTGCTCATTCTGAAAGGTGTGTCAGGGGAGCTCTTGTGGCAATTTGCTACCGTTTCATACAAACCAATAAAAGTAATCATAGTCAATGTGTAAGCATGTGTTACCCTTCTTTCTTTATATAGCCTTTTGAGTGAATTTCACATGAGGAAACAAGCAAAGCAAGAGGAATGGTTTACAAATCCACCATCATGCTAACCTTCATGCATCTTGGGATACTGAACACAATAAACTCAACCTGGCTGAGGACCTGCCATAATATAGCGAGTGCCTTTTCCTTAATAGCCAACAACTGGCTTTTCCATTCTAAAGAAGTAAAAATGATCTTCTGAATTTTGCCTCTGACAGTTTCACAAACTCACAAACCTTTCCTCAGCATATATTCTAATACATATGTGTACAGATGAAAACCCTGAGTTTAGTGCAAAGACAAAAAGATCCAAGCTTGACATCGAAGACCTGGGTTCGAGCCCAAGTTCTGCCCTGTAATAACCAAGAGTTTAGGGTTGTTTCTCAACCGCTTTGAACTTCAGGTTCCTCATTATAAAGTGAGGATATCTTCATTTAAAATCCCCATGGCAGGATATTTGTAAGGATTAAGTGAGAGGAGGGATGTAAGAGATGGCTTCAAGCTGCTGCTTCCAACATTTCATGTGTTTTCTGTATTCTCTTCATAATTATACTAAAATGCAATGATCTTCGTTTAGTGCCAATCAACACAAGGAGATTATAACCACTGTTCAAGGTGAGAGCTCCTGCTTCACTTACTGAACATTCTTAAGTTCTGCATTTGGATGCTCAGGGCCAGCAGTGACCAGATCCAGCACCTAGACTGTATCTATTGGGGTCTTTGTAACCCAAGTGGTCCCTATGGAGGATCCTTCACTTTACAGGAAACTCAGGTAGAGGGTCAAAAAATGTGTGATCTCAGTGTCATCCAGCGGAGTCAGATGTCCTTCAGGCCATCCCACTGGGGTCTGGACCGCAGTCCAGGATGTGACCTTCTACTTCAATTCTCCAGAAACTCGGTTTCAGTAGGTTTGGTTAGTTCCTGGAGCTGGGAAAACCCTGAATAATGAACTCTCAGTAACTAAACTCATAAAAGACTGGTATATAACCAGAATGCCAATGTATGGATTTTTAATGAGAAACAGTAAACTGTTAACAGACTGCAATGATCCCATTGACAGGCAACGAATTCCTTCCCTGAAATAAGGAAAACCACATTCGAATAAGGTGACTATTGAGTCAGAATAAAGGAACACCATGTTCTTAACGCATCTTCTTCATAAAAGATATTTTGAGGCATTCCCCTCCCCCCCATTCCGGAGTAGCTAGAGAACTCTAGAGAACACCATTGCTTGAACTGTTTAGTTAAGTCTTCTGGACCACGTTGGGTATACGGTGAACGTGTCCTTTTTCTCTCTCCCAAACGTGTTCTTGGCCTCCATGCCAGGCATTGCGCCAAATGTTTTGATGACATTTCCATTCAACCCTTCCAGTGACGGTAGGAGGAAAGGCGGATCGTTATCACCGTGTCACGTACACCGAAGTTTAAGAGGAGACCCTTGCCCAAGGATACATTAGTAAGTGGAAAAACCAGGACTCAGACTCAGGCAGTCTGATCCACGTTCTCAACTACGAAATTCTACCATCCATAGTGGACAAAATTACTACAGCCAACCTCTGACCACAGCGACCCCTGAATTCTTCTTGGTAATTTTGGTGTTTCTGAAACTCCCCGGGCACCTGTCAACTCACCATTTATAAAGTTACTGATTAAAAGGATGCCTTAGTTGCCTGATCTCATCTAAGATATGCTGACTTAATTGAACTCTGTTTAATTAAATCTCTCTATCCTCAATGGGTCTTCCTACAAAAAAAAAAATCCTAGCCACAGACCGTTAAATCTTGGAAAAGACCGTCAAAATCACGTGATCCACATTCACTCGTTTATGGATACAGAAAATGAGATCCAGAGACGTTAAGTACCTAGCCCAAGGATTTTCTTAATGTAATGCTCATCAAATATCAACCGAGCGCCTACTAAGCACAAGGTAAAAATACAAGTCTTTGCCTTGACTCTTCATGACTAGCTCTTTAATTCTTCCTGCAGCAACTGTTCTCCACCCTATACTACAGCAGTCCCAAAAGAAGAGAGGTTTTTTTCTTTTTAACCAAGAGGTAACCCTTCCCCCGATCATGCAATGTAAAGTGTGCTTTGGGTCCAATTGCTTATCACCCCTTTAAGGATTTCTAACCCTCAAGACATCCTGAGCTGTAACTGATCACTCTTGCCTGATGCTCGCTGCCACATGGATGTCCCAAGATCAGGTCCTAATGGACCGTACTGACGCCACGTGAGGCCTGGGAGGATCCTGATGTTACGTCATCCCGCAATACGTTTCTTAACCCATTCAACGACTCTGTATGAATAGCTGCCAAATGGTTCAGAAATTAAAAATTAAAAGACAGATATACCACCACAATGGCTGTTTGTGGGAGGATCCCAGTTAAAAAGCCCTCTAGACTAAAAAGCAGGTGTGGCCAATCTTAAAGGCAGAAGGACAGTGGAGAGCCCTACCCCTCGGCCTGTCCCTGTGATGGAGCCACCGCAGTGGTCATTAGTGAGCTAAGTCTCAGCAATGCTTCCATGGCCCACAATGCACATCCTCCAGCCTCTGTGCCCAGTTCAGAGTAGAGTGGTGACAGAAGAACAAGCAGGAGAAGCCAGGCAATTCCACTTGCCATGAGACCGAGTAAAATCCTCATGGTTTCACTGGAACTTGATTCTCAGGCTTTTCACCTTGGAGTGCAATTTTACCTTGTTGGCAGGTCCATCTTGAGACACTCCCATTATCAGGTTTCCTTAAGAGGCACCCAAAGATACAACGGAATCCCAAAGCAGCTCTCCAGGACTGTGCAGGCACATTGCCATGGTCATCTGAGCTTTCACATTTCCAAAAAGTCAAAATAAACGTCAAATCCTTTCTGGCACTACCCTCTACGGTCTGAGGATTGAGGGGCAAGAGAAATGAGGTCATCCGATTTTCATCGAGTGCATATTTATTGAGTAGCTATCCTATGGGAGGCATAAGGATATAAACGTGAACACAGCACGGCCCCTCCTCTCCAAAAATTCCGAGTCCGGGTTAAGCCCCAAGTGCCCCGAGGAGTGAATCTACCATATTAGAAATGCTGTTCTGGGTGCTGCAGTGAAATGACTCTCTCCAGGAAAGCAAGAATTAAATCACATTACCGGAGGAGGTGGGATGGTGTGGTAGTTACATTCAGGGGCTTTGAAGTCAGCCGGCTGGGGTTTCGTTCTCAGGCCCACCATTTATGAGCTATGTGACTAGGCGAAAGTGAGCACATTTACTCTGGCCTTCTTAAAAAGTCTCAGTTCTCTCGTCTATAAAATGGGGTTCATTGTAGCACCACACAGAGGGTTATTGTGAGCTATCAGTGGCTGAGCCTTTTTAGTGTTTAGGACAATACCTGGCTCATAGTAAGAGCTCAATGCATCTTAGCCATTACTATTTTTCAATTATTAATCTGTAATCCACATAAATTAATGAAATAGCTTACCAAATGAAAGGGGGGGACAGAAGGAGGGAGGAAAGAAAGAAGACTATATGCTTACTCCTTAAATTGTTCCTTAAGGAAAAAATAAAATAAAATAAAACCCCAAAAGAAGTGAAAAGCATAAGAGAGGATGATCAAAAACATAAGCACCTCTGTCCTCATTAACAGGCCCCCTGCTGCCCTTCCTGGAACCATCCAGGGGCCACGACAGTGCTTGCTTGTGGTCAGGTCGGTGGCCATTTGGGTACCACACACCTACTTCTCATTTCCTCCTCGGCTCTTTCTCCATAGTCAGGAAAATGTTTGAAAAAAAAAAAAAAGACTGCTGTTTTGCAAATGAGAGCTCTTCCAAACTGTACAGGGCCTGGGACACGAAGGCTAAGCCTGCTACCCAGCCAGGGCATCTCTCCCACAATGCAAACACAGGCCAAGGAGGCTCCAGAACAAGGATACTTGATGTTCATCGGCAAGTCCAGAGTTGAGCACGTTTAAAAGATTTATTGAGCTCCTCCTACACGTCAGAGTCGGTTCCAGGCTGGAAAGCAATTGACAGTGTCTGCCTTTACATCCAAGTGAGAAAGACCAATAATAAAGTAAGTCAACAACTGTCTGAGAGGAGTCATGGCTCAAGGGCTCCACAAGCCTCTGTTCTCAGCAGACAAGTAAACTTTTAATACTAAACGGATTTTTCTCTATTCAAATTCTGAGAAAATAAACCATGTATTTAGGGCAAGTCCTTATTAACCACAACAGACCTCTCATCACGGTACTGAATAACCAAATATGTCCCTTAAAGCCACAGGGCACATGTAACACAGAACATTTAAAAAAAAATTTTGCACCAAACGTGATATCAACAGCACCAGGTCTATCCATGTGGCCTGCATCACCACCTGGTTCGAGTTTTCATGTCACAGCTGTGGAGTCCCTAGATTCCTGGATCTGTCTGTTAACTGGTCTCCCCTCTTCTGTTCTCGGCCCTCTCCAATCCTCTCTGCACTAGCAACCTTTCTAGGATGCACCTCTGACCATGCCCCTCCCCTGCTTAAAACTCATCGATGGCTTCTGTTACTCATAAGCTAAAGGCTGAAGCTAGCCCACAACCAAGGCTGACGTTCCAAATATATTATGACACCCTAGGCGCTCACCAGTCAGAACGCACAGCAGCCAAAACAACCTCTGTGAACACACAAGGCTGATACGTGTATATTTACTTTAAAATTATCTACATGCACTGTCATCAATCCCCGTATCAAGCATCAGTATGATTCATTTCTTTCTCATAAAAATAAATGCAGGGACTTCCCTGGTGGCGCAGTGGTTAAGAATCCGCCTGCCAATGCAGGGGACATGGGTTCGAGCCCTGGTCCGGGAAGATCCCACATGCCGCGGAGCAGCTAAGCCCGTGCGCCACAACGACTGAGCCCGCGCTCTAGAGCCCGCGAGCCACAACTACTGAGCCCGCACACATAGAGCCCCTGCTCCACAACAAGAGAAGCCACTTCAGAGAGAAGCCCGCGCACTGCAACGAAGAGTAGCCCCCGCTCACCATAACTAGAGAAAGCCCGCGCGCGCAGCAACGAAGACCCAATGCAGCCAAAAATAAAAAATTAAAAAAATAAATAATTTCAAAGATAAGTTCCAATATTTCCTTTCCTGGGGGACCAGCATGTGTATTCCTGGACACCAAACTTGGAGACCACTGCTCCAGGCTGGGAAACGATACCTTCCCTTGTGAATGTACAACATAAGAACTAAATAAATAAATAAATAGGATGGACCTAGAGTCTGTCATACAGAGTGAAGTAAGTCAGAAAGAGAAAAACAAATACCGTATGCTAACACATATATATGGAATCTAAAAAAAAAAAAAAAAAATGGTTCTGAAGAACCTAGGGGCAGGACAGGAATAAAGATGCAGACGTAGAGAATGGACTTGAGGACACTGGGAGGGGGAAGGGTAAGCTGGGACGAAGTGAGAGAGTGGCATGGACATATATACACTACCAAATGTAAAATAGATAGCCAGTGGGAAGCAGCCGCATAGTGAAGGGAGATCAGCTCGGTGCTTTGTGACCACCTAGGCGGGTGGGATAGGGAGGATGGGAGGGAGACTCACGAGGGAGGAGATATGGGGATGTATGGATATGTATAGCTGATTCACTTTGTTATAAAGCAGAAACTAACACACAATTGCAAAGCAATTATACTCCAATAAAGATGTTAAGAAAAAAAAGAACTAAATAATGGAAACAAAAATGTATTGTTCATTTCTATGTTGCTTTACAATGAGCCTCATATCATACACTTGGACCTGGAAATTTGATGTAAACCAAACTGTAGCAAAAGAAACTGTATTGTAAACACAATGAGGGAAACTGGCTATTGATGGGAATCCCCTTCAGGCGTCCTTTTCGGAAGGTAAATAAATATTTTGTAATTAAAATAGTTCGATACAAATTCATCAGGTTTTCAAGATCCTACAATGAATTTTCTTAAAACAATCTATCACTGCTAAAAGGAAGCCAACAACCAAGAGCCTCAGAAAAACAAATTATGTGCCTTGATCATTCGCCAGCTAATTATTTCACTACCACCATAAAAGAATTGAAAGCAATTATCCTCATAAACATTTGAAAGAACTTTTTCATTACAACAGATATAATTGGTGCACTCTTTGGTAGAAATGTTGCAGACACAGGCAGGTCTAGTAGGCACGGAGAGTGATCCAAAAATCCAAAGGATGGATAAAACCATGTGTACACAAACTTTTCACCATTCTCCAAACACTGACCCCAATTGCCCACCCTCTAGATTTTTGTTTATGCTGCTTCTCTCTCCAGAGATGCTCTTCCCAGACTCATCTCCCCATCCCTAGACAATTGCATGCAAGCACGGGCCCAGGCGTGTGTGCAGGCACCAGTGTGCACAGGCAGAGACACAGACACACATGGTCCAACCTAAATTGTCTAAATCCTACCAACCTTCAAAGCCCATCTCAAATTGAACGTTTCTAGGAATCCACACCTGATCTGTCCAGAAATTATGGAAATCAACTCATCTGAAGTCTCATATCCCTTTCTCTGAACCATAATTAATTATAATATAAATGTTAAAGTTCTGTTCTGTTTCAATTCTCCCACTAAATGCCAACTATGTTGAGATCCCAGACTTTTTCTTACACATTTCCCACAGCATCTAGGGCTATGTTTTATAAATGGTTTATGCCTCAAAAATCTTTGTTTGGTGAATGCATGGAGAGATGTCTCCCTGTCCAATAACCTTCCATCGCTGGTATCAACCCAGTGGTTTGCTTTGTTTCTGAAACTACTATGTTTAAAGACGCAAAACAGGTCATCAAATCACTGATAAAAATTCCCCACATGGTAGCTCTATTTTTAAGGAACCTCCATACTGTTCTCCATGGTGGCTGTATCAATTTACATTCCCATCAACCGTGTAGGAGGGTTCCTTTTTCTCCACACCCTCTCCAGAATTTATTATTTGTAGACTTTTTGATGATGGCCATTCTGACTGGTGCGAGGTGATACCTCATTGCAGTTTTGATCTGCATTTCTCTAATCCTTAGCGATGTTGAGCATCTTTTCATGTGCCTATTGGCCATGTGTATGTCTTCTTTGAAGAAATGGCTCTTTAGATCTTCTGCCCATTCTTTGATTGGGTTGTTTGTTATTTTGATATTGAACTGTATGAGCTGTTTGTATATTTCGGAGATTAATCCCTTGTCGGTCGCATCGTTTACAAATATTTTCTCCCATTCTGTGGGCTATCTTTTTGTTTTGTTTATGGTTTCCTTTGCTGTACAAGAGCTTTTCAGAAAGTTGTGAGGTGTCCTGTAGAAGACACAGACTGTGCAGACTAATTTGAATGTTCACCTTTCATTCTTTAGTCATCATAACACCTTCCTGATGGAGCTTATAATTATTATTAATTTTGAAATTAATCAATGCTCTCTCCCAAATGCGAATGGCCAGTGGTCCATCTGAGAGCCCATCGCACTGAGGACAGCAGCAGATGTTGGGCGTGGGGCCACGATCCACAATCGGAGGGACTTTGGCAACAACTCTTTTCTTCCCCAGTCCCCCTCCTTCCCGCCCTTGGCGCCCCGTTCCCCTACCGCCATTTGGAGGTTGTTCTTCAAAGCCAGGCAAGACCCTAGCTGTTCAAACTGTAGAACAACCAGATTGCAAAAGTCTAAGCAGTTTACCACAAATAATGAACTTCTATTTATAGGGTAATGGGATCTATGTGTAAACCTTAATTTGAAAATGAGTTCCACCCAAGGAACATTTAATAATAAATCCATGGTTAGGCTATGCATCCCTCAGAACTCTGATGCTGACAATTATCACAATTTTATCAAGGGCAATTTGTAAACTGAAAAAATAGTACTCACCCTCAAAAACCAAAACAGATGGGGAGAGACAGAAGGGATGAGGAAGAGTTTTAATTATCCGAGGCAGGTCTTTGTGTGGTGGTTGGTTAGCTGCCTCTTTTTAGCACTGATATTTCCAAGTCTTTGGTAAAAAAAAAAAATTTTTAGGAATATGCTGAAATCCCCCTTTTCTAATCAATCCCCAGATAACCTGTGTTTTATTTGGCTTTTAAAAAAAAATCACTGGGATGGTAATAAACTTGAATTGAACTGAAATAAAGATCCCTGAATATTTTTTTAAAAGATTCAAGTTAGCTGTACATTAGGAACATTTGAAAGTCCAAATTCATTTTTTGTATGGACTATGAATTATAACTGGATAAAAGCTACTCTGGAATGAGGAAAGGCCACTCTCTACTTTCCTTACTCTCTACATTTCATTCAAATTTTTATTTTGGAAATTTTAAATGTCTGCAAAAGTCGAGTTACTAGTTGAGTGAACCCGGAGGTATCATCACCAGCTTCAAAAATTATCCATTTGTGGTCAGTCTTCCTTTCTCTATACCCTATATAGCTCCGTCTTCAAATTACAATTTATTTTGAAGTAAATCTCAGAAATCCTATCAATTCATCTACAAATATCTCAATATGTATATCTAAAAGAACATTTTAAGATACCTCAAGAATATTACCACCTCTTGATTATAAATAAAATTATTTGTGTATACTGTTTAGGGTGAACATATATGGTAATTGTACATTTAACTTTATAATAAACCTCTGAACTGTGTTTGATCCTGAACGACTTTGCATTCCCACCAACAAGATAGGAGATTTCCAGGTGCCTTAAACCATTGTCATCATTTTACATCATCAGGTTGAAAAATTATTTTAGTCGTTGTGAGAAATGTTTAATGGTATCTCACGGTAGTTCGCATTTCCAAAATGACTATGGGCATAGTTTCACGTGCTTATTTGCCAGAAATTTGCCTTACTTGGTTAAAAAAAAAAAAAAAAAAAAAAGAAGATTACCACCTCTAAAAAGAGTGAATAATAATTACTCATTATCACCAAGTTATCTAGTCAATATCCCGGCGTTCACATTTCCTAGATTTTCTTAAACATTTTAAAATTACTTGAAGAAATATTCAAACTAGGTCCATACAATGTGATTGGCTTTTATTCTCCAAAGCCTTTTTTAATCTATAGGTTCTTCCTCATCTCTCTTTTTTAATATCCTTGACATTTTTTGTTGCAGAAACTGGGTCATTTGTCCTGCAGTTCCCTTCATCCATCGCATCCCCATGGAGTTTACCTGTTCCTCTGGCCCCTGTCCTCCCTGTAATTGGTAGTTGGATCTAGAATCTTGCTCAGATTCAAATTTGATTTTTTGGTGAGACCACTTCACAAGCAGTGCTGTGTTCTCCCACAGCCGGGTTTTCTCTACGTTGTAATGTTTGCAGCCATTGTGGGTCATTGCCTAGATCCATTTATTCACTGGGGTTTGCACAATGGTCCTCTTTTCTCCAGCCTATGACCCCAGGCAGGGGCATCAGAAGCTGAGGCTTCATTTTCCCTGGCTGCACTTCGCCTCTCATTCCTCTTCATTAGCTGTAATACTTGCATAAAAAGAAACTTCCTCTCATCAACTCTTTTGTTCCCTGAGGTAGAGTTCACATAGAAACAACAGGATAAATGCTTTATTCTTTCCTTTATTCACCCGTTTTCAAAATAATGAGTTATTTCTTAGTATTCTCCAAAGGTGACCAGTGATTTTTTTTCCAGTATCATTTGGAACTCCGCATTCAAACATATTTGATGTGTTTCCATCCATTTTAGTTATCTTTATTGATGTTAAAATATCTGCCCTCTGGAAGCTCTTGCCCGTTGGCTCCTGAGTCATTCTGACATGTCCCTTCTAGTCTTTGATAGCTTCCTTGCATTCACCTATGACAAGTTGCCCCAGGCTCACCTTGTTTATTTCTTCCCAAACATGGAATCTGCCATTTTGCCAAGAAGCCTTGGCAAGTAGAACCTTTTAGCAGAACCACAGTCTGGGTGCTAGGTGTACTCATTGGTATTGGTTTAAGCATTGGTCCCAGGCGCTTTGACTGGACAGAGCTTGAAAAAAATCTATCTATCTGAGTTCATACTCTTAATTCAAAATCAGAACTAATAAGATTTTACTTAAATTTCTTGATCTTACAACTGTATCTATACTCATGCCAAGATCCCATTTCTTAATGACACCGACATAATTCTTTATTTGCTTTATCCCACACCATACTTAAAACAGTATCGGAATAATAATATAAGCACTAGGACCAACAATGTGATTACCGAAAACAATTTAAGACTTCCTTTTGCGGTCCTTTGGCCCTTAAGAGTATATACTCACCAGGGACATACAGTTAAATTACCACATTTCAAAGTCCCTTGGAGGAATTCCTCTCTCCTTGCTTATGCCACCAGCTCAATACACAGTTAGGTTTATTTGTTTCCTTTTATTTTCAACTCTTAGAGATTGCTTTTTAAATTTTGTTTTAGAATTCAGTTTTATAATTATGTAAAACATTTTCATGGTTCCAAAGTCAAATCTACAAAACAGAATAGATTTAACAAGGCTAGCTTTCATTTCTGTAACCATCACACTAGTTCCTCCCTTCTTCCAAAGTAGCCATTTTTTTCAATGTATGGTTTATTCTTTCATTGTTCTCGCTCTCTTTTTTTTTTTTTTTTTTTTTTTTTTGCGGTACGCGGGACTCTCACTGTTGTGGCCTCTCCCACCGCGGAGCACAGCCTCCGGACGCGCAGGCTCAGCGGCCATGGCTCACGGGCCCAGCCG
>NC_041233.1:74440418-74441302 GCF_002837175.3 Physeter macrocephalus
ACGAACCCGCGTCCCCTGCATCGGCAGGCGGACTCTCAACCACTGCGCCACCAGGGAAGCCCCACTGTTCTCTTAATATAAGCAAGTAGCATAAATGATCAATGACAGCATACTATTGTTTTTTTCCACCCTGCTTTGTTCACTTGACATACCCTGGAAACCACAGCTATACCCAGGGATGATCCTCATTCCCTTTTACAGCTGTGCATTACTCAGTTACGTGGGTGTCCCATGATTTATTTAATTTGTTTCCTATTGATAGACATTTGGGTTGTTTCCAGTCTTATAAATAGTGCTACAGTGAGTAACCCTGTGCATTTGTCTCTTCATATTTTGGCCGGGGTATTATGGAGATTCCTAGAAGTACAACTGCAGGGTCATAGGGTAAATGCATGTGTAATTTTGCTAGGTAGTGGCGAAGTCTCCTGCGCAGGGTTTGAACCATTTCACGTTCCCACCAGCACCATGCAAGAGTCCCTGTTTCCCCGCCACTTTGCCAATAGACCATGTAATCAACCTTTCGGATTTGGGCATCTAGTAGATGAGAAATGGTATCTTAGTGTAGTCTTTATTTTACAATGATTTATTATGAATGAACTTGAGCATCTTTTCATACTTTTAAGAGAGATTTGCATTTCTTTTTCTGTCAATTGTCCGCTTATATTTCCAGCCCATTTTTCTGTAGAATTGATTGAGATTTTCTCCTCTATTTTTTAGAAGCTTTTTTTTGTGTGTGCCTTAGGGTTACTGACCATTTGTTTTTTTTTTTTTTTTTTTTTTTTTTAGTGGTATACGGGCCTCCCTCTGCTGTGGCCTCTCCCGTTGCGGAGCACAGGCTCCGGAGGCGCAGGCTCAGCGGCCATGGCTCACGGGCCCAGCCGCTC
>NC_041233.1:74441440-74448180 GCF_002837175.3 Physeter macrocephalus
TCCTCCCAGACCGGGGCGCGAACCCGGTTCCCCTGCATCGGCAGGCGGACGCGCAACCACTGCGCCACCAGGGAAGCCCCTGACCATTTGTTTTTGATATAAGCTGCAGATATTTTCCCTGGTTTGTCATTTGTCTTTTTATCTAACTCACGGCAATTATTTTTGTCTGTTTTTTTCCATTCTTTGATTTGTTTCTCCATCCAACATTTAAAAAAATTTCAGTACAACCAAGTTTATCAATTTTTTTCTCTTACTGTAATTGGATTTGAGTCATAGTTCAGACAGTTTCACACTCTCCAAGGTTAGGGAATAATTTGCCAATATTAAAAAAAATATTTTTATAGTTTCAGCTTTTACATTTCCATCTCTTACCTACTTGGAGTTTAACCTCATATACGGTATGAGGCATGGATCCAATTTTGCTTTTTGCCAATGGCTATCTGCTTATCCCAACACCACTTGTAGAAAAGTCCATTCTTCCACCAATTCGATATACCCCCTTTTTCATATACTAAGTTTCTCTATGCAAGTGGATCTTTCTGGGTCCTCTACTCTGCTCCATTAGTCTGCCTATTCATATGTCAATACCAAGCTGTTTGGACCACAGAGGTTTCCCACTGTGTTTTGATGTCTGGTGGAGGCTCATCCCCTCATTGCTCTTCTTTGTCAGGGTTCTCTTGGCTGATGATCTCTATCTGTTTTTCCTATTTAACTTATCTAGCTTCCAGTTGGAATTTTTGGCTCTCAGTCAATTTTCTAAAAACTAATTGACAGCTGTTTTGACTCGATTGACACCATGAGCTGGCTGTTCTGTCACAGAGTCTGGAACAGAGTAGATACTTGATAAATGTTAATAGAAGTGAAATGCCTTGAGGTACTCTGCTGGAGGTTATCAGACAACCTCAGCACCTCAACAGCAAATCTAGACGGGAGAATCGACGATGATTTTAATCTGTTATTTCACGATAACTGAAAAGAAGATTGAGTTAATTACACTTAAATTTAAACAAGGGAAAAAAGGAAGGGAGGAAGGAAGGAAGGAAGGAAGAAAGAAAGGGAGGGAGGGAAGAAAGTGGGGAAAAGTACTGGTCGCATTAGCGTGCCTTAAGTGAAAGGCATTGAGTGGACCTTCGGAGGGCATGGGAGGAAACCTTTTCACTGGGTGCCCTTCTGAACGTTCTGAATTTGTATTACATGTACGTTTACACAATTAGTTACTCAGCAAATTTCAGACCATTCGTTAATCAAATTTACTGTGCATTTCAGTTCGTTCAAGTCGGGGCTTTTTTTCACATATACTCAATGCATATATAAGACAATTGTGACATTTGGCATCTCGTGGGAGAGAACCCCAGGCTTCTGTCTAGGATATTCTGTGGGTGGCTTTGCTCGGGCCTCAAATCTTGGCTTTTGCACTATTTCGTATTTTTGAAGAACATATTGTCCTAGGAAAGCAAGGAAGAGAACAGCTCCTTTCTTTAATAAATGATTCAAATGTTGGAAATGGGGAAAGGAAAATATGGCATGAAGGAGCATATTTTCCAGGTTGCTACTTTTCTACTGGAAAAGGCCGTGTTAGCCAACCCAATCTTGTTGAATATAACCTGCCCCCGTTCTTCTGGGCTGAGTTTGAGCAATCCGTCTATGTCCCAGGAAGCCATGAAAATCCCGGCTCATGCAAAAGGCCAAATGGAAAGGAAAAGGCTTAGGAGGTCACGCTGTCCAGAGTGTGTCCTCGCTCCTGACGAACAGGATGATCTGGAGAGTGGCAGATGGGCCAACGTCCCATCAATGATCGGAGGATACTAAGACCTTGCTTTACCAGTAAACACTCAGATTCAGCAAAATGCTTTTAGTGGATTTGACTCCTGACTCGGTTTATTATCTGCATAAACTTGGGCCTGTCTGAGACTCGATCTAGATGATAACATAAAAGGAGTGAATAACACGAGGCATGTGAATGCTTAGGCTGGTAGCCAGCATTAACTGTAATTAATGTAAAAGCTTTCAGAACTCTGCCAAAAGCATTCGTATAATACAAGACAAGAGAAAACGGGGCCCCTCTTTCTTCCCCTTTAAGGGTCCTTAAAGGACCTTTAAGGAAATAACACCTTAAAGGTGTTATTTCAAGCTCTGAACAAGTAAGTAAAATGCCCTTCCATTTTTCCTCTGTGGTCACAATTGATAGTAGTTTCAATTGAGAAGACATGTTTACCTGAGGATGTGCAAAAAGCCCACATGGAAATGGCAACGAGGCAGCACACCACTCCGTGCATATATTCCAAAGGAACAGAGTTTTTTCCTCCCTGCAGATGGCTGGTGCCCTGGTACCTGCCACAAGGAGCCACACCAGAAGCCCGGCTGACACTGGCCTGCAGAGATGTAGCATAAGGAGTCTCCTCCAGAAGAAAGTACAGCTGCAGATGCCTGAGGACCACGCTCACCCGCCCAAGCCTGGCGTCCTCTACGCTGCGCTGGGCTGAGTATTTGCAGTGCAAAAACCATTTCTCCAATTACTCATAACTGAGTTGCAAAGAGATTATTATTCTTTGCTGAAACCTGACTTCTCATCCTGGTTTTCTCATTGCGAGGGGAGCAAATTACATTAAAAATCTGTTGCAAAATTTTGGTTGGAACAAGGCACAAAAATGTTGCTTGTAGTTGCAGATGCCTCAGTTGTCATCCTTAACAAAATCAGGGCTCCCTTTGTAAAAACAAACCCGACCCAGGCATGTTCACCCTTTCTTTGGAATGTATCCATTGTGCTAAATTAGATTTTTTGAAAACCCTCACCAACAGCCGCAAGGTTGTGCGTGGCCGTTGCTGACTCTACAGCAGAAGAATTAAGGGCTGAATTTGTTCTGCTGAGTGTCCAGGTCTCTGATTATCCAAAGGGCATTGCGATTCATTTTGGAAAATCCTGGAGACTACACGCAGGCATTCCTCTAAGGGTAGTTAAAGAACGTGGGAGATAACCAGGCACGTGGCTTAACACCCTGTAAAAAAAAAAATCATGTCTCAAAAGGTGCCCTAGTGACCTGAAATAGGTAAAATGCCTCCCAAGGAAGCCCTTTTCTGTAACACCTTTTGCTTTAAGTCATGTGCTTCTTCCCATCTTCAAAATTGCACAAGGAACACCACCTGAGGGTCTGCCGTGGCTTGACATCTCTGTTAACACTTTTAAAACAGTAACAGGAAATATCGCAGAAATAATGGAGGTATTTCTTCCACCTAATTGTTGACTCTCTTGCTTCCTGGCTCCATCATGATTCCAAAGGAGACAAGGAACTTAATGTTTAACACGGAGAGAGCCTTGAGTTTCAGACATTTACAAGTCAGGCCGCTCTAACCTTCCTGAATGGTGCCTGATGAGGCTTTAGTTTGCTGTTATTATTTTCATTTGTTTTCTTTTCTTTTCCTCCCACAGCTTAGGAGGGGCATGTCTGCACCCCAAAACGTATCTGAAAGGCAGCAATCGGACGATGTTCTCGTTGCTTCAGGGACAGCTGTGCTGTGCTGATTGGGGCAGAAACTGTCAGAAGAATACATTGCCACATAGGTGAAGTTTTAAAATAATCCTGTACATTACAATATTTTATTAAAAATATGCAGTATAAAGGCCCATCCAAAAGATCTGCTGTACTTACCGCTCTTTCGATTTGACCAGATAAACATATGAGGGTAACGAGCAAGGACATACACCCAAATAAATGTGTCTCACACGCACGCACAAAACAGAGATAGGGTGGCGCGACAGGAGCTCCATAGGGCCTCGGGCTGACCATTTGCTGGGGAATACAAAGTACGGCTAGAGGCAACTTCTAGAAAGTCCAGTTGATACCTCAGGAGCATGCCAGGGGGAACAAAACAATTGCCTTTGGCAACACAGGATAAACCATATATTTTTAGAACAGGGTCTTAAAACTTTCAGCACACTGAGGACCCTTTAAAGGAATCTGGTACATATCAGTGAAAACAACTTTGAAAACCAAAGAAAACTCTGAGGCCAATGAAAAGAAAAGCACAGAAGGGTCGAGTCATTGATGGCTATACACCTGTGTAGAGCAAGGAGGAGGCTGGGGGTATTTATCTCACTCTTCCCTTTTCAAGGCACATTTCTATTTCCTTTGCAGTCTTCAGCATCCTCCTAATGACCTGTGACAATGGCAATAGCTAGTGTTTCTATGATGCTCTGTAAATTGCACTTGTAGACTTACTTTAACGTCACAGTGACCCTTGGGAGGTACAAACTGTTGTCCCCATTTTACACATAAGGAAACTGAGACCCAAATCACATATGTAAGACCGGTACCTAGGAACGAGTTTCATTTCGAGAGCACATTCATAAGCCCAATTTGTTCGTAAGTCCAACAGAGTTAGCCTAGGTACCCAACTAACACAATTAGCTATATAGTACTGTACCGTGATAGGTTTATAATACTTTTCACACAAATAATACATAACAAACAAACAAACACAAAGCATAAAGAAAACGTTTTTAATCTTACAGTACAGTACCTTGAAAAGTACAGTAGTAACAGCCACATCACCACTGCTTTTACGCTCTCTTCCAGATATCCTGGGCTTGAAATAAAGATACTGTACTACTATACTCTATACAGTACCGTACAGTAAAGTACACAAAAGCACAACCACTAGCAGAGGATGCACACACGTGACAGTGTACGCCAGACATGTCAACTAACCTAGACGATTGGACATGTGAACGCACATCCGCATCCTCGAAAGTTCGCAGCTTGAAGGTTCGTATGTAGGGGGCGTACTGCACAGGGTTTCTAACATCACTACCAGTAAGTGACAGAGCAGAACCTCCACCGCTGTGTAGTAACTCTTGATGACAAGCTCTCCCTGCCAGGCCAGGCTGGCTCACTCGGCCTGAAGTTCTGCCTAACGAGACACCAAATGCACGGAAAACCTTCACACAAGTAAAACCAGATATCCACACGCATTGTTCACAATGATAGCCAACACTGAATGCTGGGAAATATTCCTCGAGACGGTGGTTGTTCACACTTCACTCAGCTGTTCAGAGACAAAAGCCTAATTAGGCCCATCTGTATACAAAGTGAGTCTCTGCTACCAGAATATAAAGTACTTGACTCTCTTTTGTCCACATTTGTATTTTTCTGACAATTTTAGTTTCAAGTTTTCAAATGTATTCGTTCACGAGTCACCGGGGGAAGGTTGAGTTGAGGATGGTCAAGCTCATGATGGATGGGTTCGTACCAGGCCTCATCTTCGCTGGAGATTTACAAATCTGGTTTGCAGTCTGAGGTCTTGGAACACCATCTCATTTCCTGTCTTTATGTGAACAGGTCTGCCTTAAGCCAAGGACTATTTTGCTCTATTTGAAAGGGGAAAAAGAATCTCGAGTAGGGCAAAAAACAAGGGCAGCACATATGATCTGAATTACAGTCAGATAATCACCATTCATGACCGGTCCAAGCTGGAAGTAAAGCTTGAATTTCTCCTCAGAGACATTTCCCGGCTTAACTTTTAACAAGGGCTACCATTGAGAATGGCCTTTAAGTGTAAAGAAGTTCAACTTATTTAAGGCCTTTAACTGACTTCTCCGGCCCCCTACGAAATTAGCCTTTTTGGAAGATCATTTTTGAGTTTCATTGGAAGTGGTCAAAATAGCCCTCCCACTCCCCTCCCCGCCTCAGAAAATGTTCTAAAGAAACTTTTTTTCCAAACAAATTTTCCAAGCAACATCACTGTGCCTGTTCCTCGGCCCCTCTCTCTCTGTTTGAAGAGCTTAAACATTTAATCTAAACATTTGTCCTCAAAAGGTTTTCTTTGCCATTGAATTCCAAGATGACCAGAGGTCCATCTTAACCTATGAACCTTCAGAAATCATTCTGGCCACAAAAGGATATGAAGTAAGGTATATGTTCTGTGGCTCGAAACCCCGATGATGTCAATGATTCCTCTGGCTAGAGTTTCACCTTTCAGAGACAAGAAGGAATGAAAACCAAAGATCCATCTCTGATAGATACCTTCAAGTGAGGTATACTTGCTCTGAAACAGTGCTTGGATTTGTGGGGCACAGCATTTAGGGCCATGGCCCCCAATCCTGGCTGAACAGAATCACTTGGGAAACTTAAAAAAAAAAAGTCCTAATGCTTGAGCTTCATCCTGACCAGTCATATCAGAATCTCTAGGGATTCCAGTTTTAGGGGATAGATTCTTGGCTCTGGAGTCAAAAAAGTCTGGTTCATATCTCATTTTTCCCACTTACTGGTTTTTAGACAAGTTACTTAAACTTTATGAGCTTAGATTTCTGTATGTGTGTGTGTGTGTGTGTGTGTGTGTGTGTGTGTGTGTTTTAAAGCTAAAGATCCTATGTTATAAGGTATTGGAAAATGGGATAAAATATTATTTGTAAACACAGTGCCTGGCTTACAAGCAATCCATAAATGTGTACTAGCTTAATATTTTAAAATATCTAACAAAGTTTTTCTCCAGAATTTCCTTCTCTCATTCTTAATTTGTCTTTTCCTTCAAAAGCTTAGAGGATTTGAGGACAGAAGATGATTAATCTTAAAAGATTAAGGAGGGGCTTCCCTGGTGGCACAGTGGTTGAGAGTCTGCCTGCCGATGCAGGGGACACGGGTTCGTGGCCCGGTCCGGGAAGATCCCACATGCCGCGGAGCGGCTGGGCCCGTGAGCCATGGCCGCTGAGCCTGCGCGTCCGGAGCCTGTGCTCCGCAACGGGA
>NC_041233.1:74448273-74517580 GCF_002837175.3 Physeter macrocephalus
AAAAAAAAAAAAAAAAAAAAAAATTAAGGAGGATACTTCATGACTAAAAGTATAATACTCCCAAGAACAGAAAAGGACTTCCTGTAGGCCAGAAGAGTCAGATTAGAGGGTAAAAACCAGAGGGACTCAGGTTAAAGACCGTGACTCCCTCCTACTCCATCTCTCCAACTCCAGTCCTAGGAAGGAATCAGTCCCCAGTTTGTGGGATCCAAGACCAGGAGACACCTATGACCCATTCCCAGGGAAGGAAAGACATGGCAGCATGGAAACTCTCGGTAGATGGGGACTTAGTCTCACAGATTTTCTATTCCTCAAATGCTTTTGCAGCCATGAAATGGTTCCTGTGAGGTATGAAAGCAACAAAGAGAGCTACAGGACCTGAGGTGGTCTTACAGATGGGAATATCGGTAAAGGAGCAGAGGTCTACACCAGCCAGTGACTAAGAGCCAGCCCAAGTGAGGAAGGAATCAGCAGATACCTATGTGGAGAGATGGATCCGGGACTGAACATGACCACCTATACCCCTCTGACACTTCATCAGCCCCCTCCCACCTCGTAGGCTAAACCCAGAATGAGAAAAATGAAGAAGTTGTATCTCTCGCACCAGATTTTGTGACATGAGCTTCATACCTGCTGTCAACATTAGCTACTGTCTTGTTTTTTTTTTTTTCCAATCAATTTATGGGTTATAGTGCCCACACTATATAATAGGCTCCAGAGGAGGAGACTTTCATAATCTTCATGTAAGAGCCAGGGAAAACAAAACTGGCAAGATGATTTTTTTACCACCACACGAGGGCCCACATCTGAATTGAAATGACTCAGATTAGTAGGATCTGAGCCTTATTGTGGTCTCTGGTAGAACTAAAATCCAAGACACCATTCTACAATGGTATCTTACAACAAGCCAACCCAACAAGATAAAAAATGGATATCTGGTCAACCAAACAGGTAGTGTTGATGGCAAACACCAGCTAGGCCTTCTGATTATTTTCCCTCAGTGGATGATTTGGCCAAAGCAAGTAGCTCTACTCCAAAATCTGAGGCTCTCTGATTGGCCCTGCTTCCAGACTATAAGGCATATCTTACCATAATGTATAAGATAAAGTTGCATACTAAGTTAACAACTTCTGAAATACAGCTATAGTAATTATGTGATTATATGTTATCCTGGATTAACATGTGGCCCATAATCCTTTGATATTACAAAACTCAGCTGTGCTATGAGATCTAAAAAGCTTCATTTCACAGAAAGAGTTATTTGATAATGTTACATACCAGTTCGTTGTTCAAAACATTTATTGGGATTTAACACTACGCAGTAGATCAACAAGTGTTCCCCAGCTGTTAAATCTCACTTCATATATTTTAAACAATCCACTGTGTTGACAATTTCTGAAACGTGAAAAGACGTCATATCCAACGCACATTTTTAAATGTTACTTCTGAAGCTACATCCGCTTCACATCTCTTGTTCAAAGTGTTCCATTTTCTCCAGGGTTACTTAATGATCATATTAGAATGGGTAAAAGTCAAGGACTGCATCCATTTTCTGAAATGTAGGCCTTGCTAGTGCACACTTGCATAAGGAAAAAGAGAGAGAGAGAGAGAGAGAGAGATCTGAAAGTCTGGAAAACGTGTCAACCGGGCAACGAAACTGTGAGGCTTAACAAAGTCAAATTTATAAAGTGCAAGAAGGTTCTCACATGAAGGAGGAAGGCATGGAGGAATTTTTTCAGCTATATTATTACTCTAACGGGACTGGGCCATCCACTGAACTTTGTGCAATTTTTCAAGCTGTTCTGAAATGACTAATAATGGCATGTAGTGTATAATACACTGAAATGTGTTGAAACTTTGGGTAATGTTCCCAGTTTGATATTTAAAACACTTGGTCAGCTAGAAAACGTTACAGAGCCATTTCTCTGCTCTGTGCATCGTGCTTTCACAAGCTCCATCTCATTTCACTCCATGAGTTTGGAAATCTAGTCTCCCTCCCTACATTTCAGACAGGCCCATGTCTCGCCAGCATATTTTACAAGCAAGAAAATTAAAGCAAACCGTCAATATGAACATAGTTCTGTGGAAACAAAGGGAATGGTGTTGTATTTGACATCCTTATGGTCTCCTAGAATTCGTTCTGTGTTTTGCTTAGCTGAATCTACTCGGCGCCCCAGGAGTCTGGCAACATGATTACTATCATGAAAAAAAAAAAAAAAAAAGATTAAAAAAAAATTCAGCTTGTGTTTGTGGCCCTTTCCGAGAAAAAGGAATGGATTACATAAGCAGATGCTTGAGATAGTTATTGTTCTTTTGCAATTATATAGCACATGTCCCCCCCACAAGAAACCTAGGCCTTCCTCGGAGCAGCAGAATCAAGGTAATGTCAGCATATCAGAAAAGAAAAAGGCCACCTGGCAAGTAGCCAGCTAATTTGACCAATGTAAATAATGTGCTGGCATAAGCTTGTGCTCTAAAAATAGCCCAGAATAACTGCAGACTGTGGTCAACCTCCCAAATATTATGGAATGCAAGCAAAATTTCTGGAGCCTAAGTTTTAAATACGGCAGCTTAAGGAAATATTTGAGACCCTTCAAGCAATAGTTCAATTTTCATGTGAGTGACTGACATGAAACAGTTGCTCTAAACCAATAAGTAACATTGGCTAAGAGGCAAGATATTTTTAATTGAAGAACAGTAAGAGATAGTAGCTAAGGAGAACTGACTTGTCTGGGGAAGAGGTTCAATAAGCAGTGATTGGAAGAATGAATTAATTTTTTCACTGTAGGTTCTTCAGAATCAGTTAATGAATCCAGGGCAAAACTGACCTCTGTATATTTTCACTTAAAACTTCGTTATGTAGGCTGGTGACCACCTCATCCATCCAATTTGATTCTTCATGCTTTCTAGTGGCTCCCCTAAAATCCAATGTATCATTCAAGAGCTGTGCTGTGCTATCAATAAGGATGACTTTAGTGGCATAGGTGCTGAAGAAATTTTCAAAAAGAAATGCCTGCATCTTTAGAATGAGTGAGTCCTTGCCAAAGGTTACAATTTTGAAGAGGTCAAAACTCTTTGGTATAGATGGTTCTTAGAGTTACATCTTGCTGATTTACCAGTGAATAAAACTGTCAGGTAATGGTCATCTCTTTGTAAGGGGAAACTCTTCCTCTTCTTTTTCTTGAAGCTTGGCACTCCTGTTAGCAAAGTACAGTCTATACACACAGCTCATTTTCCTGCCAATCAAATTACATGTCTGACTTAAGCCATGCTTCCCAAGTCAGGTGAACTGACTAAGAGGGCTGGGTATTACACAGAGTATAAGATTGGGTTGGAGTGTATTCCATTGTATATATTTTTGAAAATGGGTATATGTGCTTAAGAAGAGAAAACAGGCGATAAAAAAATTTTGGAAGGACCAAAGCAATACTCCATAGAAAATGGTTTTACTAAACATTTTAAGCAACTCCTTTTAAAGTTAAATCTTATGCAGAACCCCAATATTTAATACATATCAAAGTGGAATTTTCCAATTGAATTCGGGCAGGGACAGTGGAAGCATCCATCTTTCAAATCATTGTCCCAAACACTTTATTTTGTCAAAGATTTGTTTCCCTGGTAAATAGGATAGCCTCTGAACTTGCTTTATAATTGACCCAATGATATCTAATCAGCCTTGGTAAAAATCAATGTTCTAAAATGTTCTAACTCATAAAGTGCTGTAGCATTTAAATGCTTGCATAGCACTTTTAACTTCCCCTCAGAGAAACAGTATTAGGAAGACTCACAATGATATTTCCCTTAAATAAAAAAATCTCACAGTCAATCATCTCTAGGCAGGAAAAAAAAAAAAAAAAGAATCAATTAAAACCTAAGATAGAACCATCCTCCTGGAATTCTAGCTTCTGACTCTGCATATGAATTGGACCATTCACTAAAAATGAAATTTTTATAGCAAAGACAAGCTTTTCATCTGCTCCTAGCTGAAGCTGCAAATCCCCAGTGCCAAATATTTTGCTGGTGTCGATTAAGGCAGGCTTCTCAGATTTCTACAGGGAAACCTCAATAATCTCCAATATCTTCAGAAATACCATTTAGGTTTTTTATTAGGGAAACAATCAAATAAAGCCCTGACAAAATTGCTGCTTGGGGGAAACATGCATGTGACAATTAAGAGATGCTCCCCGCTCAAGATCAAGAGATGCAACAGAAATTATGGATCTGAAGACCTCACTAATGACCTGAACTATCCACAATCATTCATGATTAACTAAGGAGTAAGGGCAGACACATCCTCTGGCAGCTAAGAGAATGAGCCAGTGCTTCGTGGGACGTTCTTTGGCTTTTATTTTTGAAAGGCTTTCCTTAGAATGTTAGATGTGATTCCCTCTCCCGATAATGCAATACCACAAATACCTTCAGTAAGCTGAAGAGGGAAAGTGTTCTGAATCACTCAGGGTCCCATTCAGCACAACTGAGTGCCCATGGAGAGGTGGCCAGGAATCAGGATGGGCCCGCTTTATGGCAGCACAGTTCCTGGTTTGTCTAAGATCTATCTCCTAGAGGGGGCTAGGCTTGGCAAATGTCCTTCCCGTTGCAGCCAAGGGCGGAGACATTGGTTCGTATCTTAGCAGGGTTTCACTTTGGGCTGCTTTCAAAATGGCACAAAGCAAAGAAAAATGAGCTGCAGCAAATCTGACCACAAAATTCCATGCAGATCAGTGCAAACAGAGAATTTTTTTTTCCCCTTCAGCAACAAAGTTTCTTCTATAGCCTAGAGCAGGGGTCCCCAACCAGACCACACAGAAGGAGGTGAATGGCAGGCGAGCGAGCGAAGCTTCATCTGTATCTACAGCCGCTCCCCATCACTCGCAATACCACCTGATTTCCGCCTGCTGTCAGATCAGCAGCATTAGGTTCTCATAGGAGCGCGAACCCCTGCTGTGAACCGCGCAGGCGAGGGATCCGGGCTGCGCGCTCCTTATGAGAATCTAACGCCTGATGATCTGAGGTGGAGCTGAGGCGGTGGTGCTAGGGGAGCGGCTGCAAATACAGATTATCATTAGAAGGGAGGTGTGACTGCACGGAGACCATAATAAATCAGTGCCTTGAAGACACATCAAAACCCTATCGGGGAGTGGCAAGTGAAAACAAGCTCAGGGCTCCCACTGATTCTGCATTATGGTGAGTCATATAATTATTTCATTATATATTACAATGTAATAATAATAGAAATAAAGTGCACAGTAAATGTAATGCACTTGAATCATCCCGAGACGATCCCCCGTCCCCCGCCCCCATCCGTGGAAAATTTGTCTTCCACGAAACCGGTCCTTGGTGCCAAAAAGGTTGGGGACCGCTGGACTAGAGGGGCTCAAGCACTTTTTTCAAGGTATTGGGGAAAAAAAGCTAAAGGTAGCCATTGAGTTAGGAAGAGCAATGTGCCAGGTGGAGGTGGAACACCTCGGGGCTTGTTATAAGCGTCACAGATGACCTAGTCAGCTCTGCCTTATCCCCTGCATGAGCTGTGGGCTGGGCGGGCTCAAAAGGCCTGTTCATATCTTCTCACCTGGTCCAGAGTGACAAGGGAAGCATGAAGACAGCTGGAAGATATGTTGTCCTGGTGAGGAGCCCAGTTCAACCCATCACCCCATCAGCCACAGGCAGAAAGCCTAGGAATGAGCCCAGTAGACATGAAGCCCTCTGGGCCTGCTGCTCTACTTGGCGTGCATTCCCAAGGAAGAGTGTAGCAATCGCTTTGGCTAGGGAATTTGCAAAATAAAGGAGACAGGTATCTGCTCGGACTGGTCATAGATCTAGGATAACTTTTGTCACATGACCTCGTCACTGTTTACATATGTGTCTCCTTCAATAGACTATCCAGTCCTTAGAAAAGAGCAGCCATCCCACATCCAGCACAGTTCTCGGCACATGGTAGGGATCCAATAAATGTTTATCCTAAACGTCATGATTTCTGTTTAGACTAAGGAACTATGGACAACGTAACCTCTGAAAATTCCTTTCTGGTCACCAAATTCAAGAACGGAAGGTTGGGAAAAAAGGATTGATCTTATTTTTGCAACATGGCTCTGTTAAGACAAGGCTACATCGGTAACAATGGGCCTAACTGAACTCAATCACAGCACTAGGTCACCTGGGTTTTACGTGGGCCGTGTGGCCAAGTCAAGGCGTGAGCTTAACAGTTTGTACTCCATTGTGTTTGGGTAGTGGCCTTTGAGACTACAATGGGCATTTTTATGGGTAGCTACTCTCATTTTCCATGGGCATCCATCCTTCGGGGTGACAGTGGGTTCTTCACAATAGAGTCCTTCAAACCAGAGCCCGGACGTCGGAAAAACAGACAAAATCCTTGGTTTCCAGGAATCTCTGAAGGACCATGCCTGAAAAGTTCTTCCAGACCCCTGGGGCATTGGGACCTCATTCCTTTGCTAAAGATGACTCCAGAGCGTAGGACTTGGACAGGCGGGTCTGGGAGGGGCTCCTGTTCTGGGCAACTCATCGGCGACGGTTGCCCGCTTGGCTGGCTCCGGGCTGCACAAAGACCATTTTTGTCTTTGTCAGTTATTTGCCTCCCTCGTGACCCTGCTTTTCCTCAGCTTGTTCTTGGCTTGTGAGCGCCAGAACCCTCATATCCATCACATTTCGGTGGCCTGTCCAAAGTGGGTTGGGTTGTTTTGTTTGGGTTTTTTTTTTTTTTGGCTTATTGAGAAAGACAAGGCTTACCCTTGGGCTCTCCACCATCACCAAAGGCTGACACTGTTCCACAGAAAAGAAAAGGCCGAGCCATCGAGAGGGGCCCATGTGGCATGCGAGGACAGGACTCAGCTCAGGTACCATCCCTGCCCCAAACTGGTAAACAGGGGGATGAACACGGCTGCCTGGCCTGGGCCCCGGTCGTGGTGTCCTGAAGGAAGCCCACAGGCTCCTTCCTTGGGACACTGGAAGCAGCCTGGAGCTGAGCCCAAGTAGCACATGAGGCCAGAGGAGTGATGGCGGTCCACAGAATGCAAGGCCAGCTGGGGAGGAAACAAGGTCCCATCCAGCCTTCTGCGGGGAAGTAGAAAGGAGGTGACCCAGATTTGGCTCAGGGATGTTCATGAAAATGATTACAAGCTTGAGCTATGCCTAGTTTTTTGTCCAATCCAGGGCACTGAAAGGGAAGCGCCAGGGAGTAGCCCGCACCTAAGGAGGGTCTGTGCTCAACCCACTGATGGAGGCACCAGAAGGACCCGGGACTCATGGGCCAGGCATCAGAGTGTTCCCACTGCGGCAGGTCGGTCTTAGGGCTTTTAATAAAAGTAGCAATAAAATAAACTTCTATTCAAAATGCATTGGATCGATTTCAAGCCTTGTCCCCAGGGTCCCTTCCACATCCCCAGGGTCAATACGTTAGAGTGATCCAGCTGGATTCATTTAAATAGATCAACAGTGGCTTCCTGGAGCCTGTTCCTTGGGTCAAAAGTGATTTTCAAGACATTTGGGGGCAGGTTGTCGTTGTAATACCATTTTACAGGCCCAAATTACTAGCTACTAGAGTCTATGGAAAAGAGTTCTCCTTTAAATAAACTTTCTTTCTTCCTCTAAGACCTCAGGGAAAAATAACAATTCAAAAGATTTTTTTTTTTCTAAGTTCTTTCTACATTGACGGTTTTTATTACCAAAAACCATTTGCTGTGTACGAAGCACTGTGAAAGGTCCTGGGTGCCTTATCTAGATACTATCTGGCAGGCTGGTTGCTGCAGGATAAAAAGACTATCTTCCATTTAACTTCAAGAGGCTGCTGAGCCTATGTTACAGGTGATAAGGGCTGGGTACAATGGAACTCCCCGCTGTCCGGGAAGTAAAGATAAAGGCAACGTCTCAGCTGCTTGCCCAGATTCCTCCATGAAACACCAAAAGCCCAGTCATCTGACATAGAAAGTTCAAAGTCCCTTTTACATATTCCACATCTACTATTTTGTTTGAATTTGTCATCATTTGACGTATTCCAAGCTTATTTCCACCACAGGCCCCTCACCTAGAATCCCTCCCTTTTCTCTGCTCACCTAAGCTCCCTCCCTCCTCTCAGCCTCCCTCAATGCTCTTAAAATGAAGAGACCTAGTTGGAGTCCCAGCCCTGGCCTTGACCAGCATGTATGTGCCTTTGGGTGAATTGCATTTACCCTCTGAGGCTCATCTGTAAAATGGGCCGTCAGCTTTGACCTTGCAGGAAATTATGAGGCCAGGGTTGACAAAGCAAGGGACGGTGCTCCAAAGACTCTAGCATGACAGGAATAAGGCTACATAAATCTCCTCCTGCAAACCCAGAGCACAAACCTCTGGACCACTCACTTGACAATTAGCCACCACGTCTTGTGTTTCGTTCCTTTTGCGGGGAAGACATTTGGTATTTAGTTTCTCTGTGTTATGAGGTCTCGCGAGTAAGGAAAAGTTATCAGAACACAAAAGTATTTGTGAACAAACTGACAAATGGACTATTTATAAAATTAGAAAAATATATCATTGCATTACCATGTATAGAGAATGCTAAAATTATGATTAAATTAGAACAGCTCAGACTAGAGCCATCATCACTGATAGGTAAGGAAACGGTAGAATAGGACCAGTTAACAAATGATGAAAAAAAATCATCTGGAGTGACGACACAATGGGAGATATAAATAGCCAAGGATGAAGAAGATTCCTGGAGGAAAGAGAAGTGGCCTCTTATATTTTTGCCAAAACGAGCTTCTTTGTGATCTAGTGCTATGAAAGTCATCCATGGAGGGCAAGACAGTTGTGTCAGAAAAAATTATGCCTCAGATGCCTCCAGATTTGATTCATTCTTTGTTCATACTAAGAAGTCAGCACAGTGCTGCACAATAACCTAGATTCTGCTTACTCTGAGTAAACCTACTTTCATGGTTCTTAAATTCTTTATTTTCCATTATGTAATGTGAGAATTTTGGTCTTGCTTTTAAGTGGTTTTACTTTTTCTAGAACCAACTATCCTCAGATAAGGAGGATCTGTACACACCTGCCTCAACTGCATGGAGTGCCCATCTAGACAGGAGCCCTGATACAGCTGTTACTGAAGTCCACCAAAAAAGAGGGAATAATCCACTGTGATTTGATTACAGAAAACCCCATGGTTGTACTGGGTCAACTAATAATCATTTCTGATAATCTTTAGAAAATACAATATCACCATTGGAAAATAAAATTAAAAAAATTTTTTCAAATCGTTCACTCATCGCAAAGAGAAAATAAATTATTGCAATCAGAAAGGAATCACCGTCAGAAAACAGCATCACGGGCTGGGGCTTTCTATGGAAGGAGCACCTCATGAACTTGGGGGCTTCCCTGGAAAGTCTCCCTTTGAGACTTAGGGTGTCCCACAGTGTGACTTAGCATCCCTGCTTCTGGAACCCAGCCCTCGGGACACACGGGGTAATGCGAAGCTAACGTCAGCAGCTCCAAAGATGTACAGAACATGTCAGACAGGAGAAGGCAAATCCCGTGTGTAAGGTGCAACACACTGCGAGGCTAGACCTGGACCGAGAGCACGAAAAGTGTCGGGAAGGACGGCTGGGAAGAGAACGAAGGTGATTTCAGCCTTAGAGCTTTTCAGGATGGTGTCAAACTTCTCCTCGAGTTCATCATTTTGAGGTGCTATGAGTCCACTGCACGTAACGAATGACGCTTCCCTATCTGGCCTGTCACCGGGCCTCCTGCTCCCTCCATCACGGCCAGGAGCGAGCCCCCATTTACTCATCCATCTTCCCCCACCTGCGACATAGGAACGGAGATGCCGCCAAGGGAGGGTGAGGGGCAGAGCTGCGGGGCCCACGCGGCTGTGGGCTGGAGCAGGAATTAAGCTCAACGCTGTTAACCTTCCAAGGGGTAGTGCCAATCAGCCGCCAGGAGGGCGTGTCCCAGCACTCCACACCCCTGCACCCCTCCCCCCCTCTTTGCTGACCGACGGCCACGGATGGGGAGGGTGGGCCGCAATCAGAGGGGGCCTTTGGAAACAGTCAAGCCTGGCTGCCGGGTTTGGAACAGCCATCCTTTTCCACTTGCCCATCGCCCCTGCCCCTACCATTGTCTTTCAAGTGAAATCCATATCCGTTTTCAAGATCCCTTCACAAATGATGATTTAAGAGTAAAGGACTCAGAAGAATAGCGTGATGAGATATGCTTTAATTAAAAAACGAGTCACTGTCTCTCGAAGGTTTTGTCTTTTTCTACCAGCTGCCGCGGTGTTTACTTTAAATTCATATAAATTTAAGCTCCAACTTAAGATTGTAAACCTCTAAAAGAAAAAAAAAATGGGAAGCCAAATATTTCTTTTTCTTGGATACAGAATCCTTTGGAATCAATTCTTATACAGTCAGTGCTAGAAGGGAGGCGAGAGATGATTGAATTCAATCCATTTCCATGAGGAGTCTGATGTCTAGAGACAGACATCACCTGCCCAAATTTATCTACAAAGCTGGCTTCCAGACAAGGAAATACACATTTGTTCATTCAATTTTTATTGAATGGACTGCCAAAAATACGGCCTATGAAAGTGGAGAGGGCAATATCTGTGCCCTTGATGTGTCTGCAGCCCAGCCTATGAGGGTGACACCTGTAGTCAGGCCAGATGGGGGGATGTGATCCTGTTCTCGGGATACTTAAGGATGATGCCTCGTGGAGGGGAAGCAGGGATACTCAGGAGGAGTGAGGCAGAAAACACACCTCCGGTTGGGAGAGAGGCTGTACAAAGCCCAAGCAGTGAGCCGAGCATGTGGTATAACTTTGAGGCGCTGAGGGTGAGGATGGCAGGCTGTGAACACAGAGGGGGAGACAGGGCGGCCAGCCACGAGGCCGGAAGGGCCGCAGGGCTGGCTAACAAAGGCGGCTGAGCCCAGGGAGCGGTTTAAGCAGAGAGGGGCCAGATGGACGACTGTTGTAGAAGGCAACTCTGGAAGCTCATGGAGGAAGGATTAGATGGGGACCAGGAAACCACTTTGGAGGCCATCCCAGCAATCCAGGCCAGGATTGAGGACCTGAAACAAGGTGGCTTCAGTAGGAGGCCGCGAGAGAACAGAGAGCAGATAGAGAGAGGATTAGCACAGCTACTGATAATCAGGTTACGGATGTGGAGTTCAGAGAAGGGAGGTGTCAAGGAACTAGCCCAGGTTTCTAGCTTGGGCTGTTGGGAACTGGCAGTTAGTTCACTGAGAAAGGAATTGATGAGAAGGTTAAGGTTCAAAAGGAGAAATGAGTTCTGCTTGGGCCAGAGGCTGGTAACCTATGAGATTTGAAGTGGCAGCGGGACATCCAGATGGAGATATCAAGAAGCAATGGATTAAGGGGACCTGAAACTCAGGAGAGGGAGAGAGAGAGAGAGAGAGGGAGATGCCCTGGATATTGGGAGTCACTCAAACATGGACAACATATGGGACGGGGGGAAAGA
Organism: Physeter macrocephalus; assembly: GCF_002837175.3. Classification (NCBI taxonomy): domain Eukaryota; kingdom Metazoa; phylum Chordata; class Mammalia; order Artiodactyla; family Physeteridae; genus Physeter; species Physeter macrocephalus. The sequence goes on from NC_041233.1 coordinate 74,459,735, forward strand.
AGGCAGGAAAAGATTATAAAATGGAAGAGAATATCAGGATGGAAGGCCAAATTTAAGGAAAGAAGACAGACAAAAGGGAGGTGAGAGAATGGTAGAAATGGAGGGTAAAGGGACCAAAGATTTTGGTAAAACATAAAAGAACAGGAATTATGAGAACAGGAGTGTAAAATCTAGATGGTCAGTGGTGTGGTCAGAAGATAGGAAAAACGCGTTTAAGACAGCAAGGTACCAAGGGGTGGTGAGAGGAACTTTAGCCCTATACTCTCCATCTCCATGCCCCTCCCCAAATCAACAGTCAATAGAGATGAAAATTAGTGCTTTTTAAAAAAATGTTTTTAAATTTTATGTATTTATTTATTTATTTATGGCTGTGTTGGGTCTTCGTTTCTGTGCGAGGGCTCTCTCTAGTTGTGGCAAGCGGGGGCCACTCTTCGTCGCGGTACGCGGGCCTCACCATCGCGGCCTCTCTTGTTGCGGAGCACAGGCTCCAGACGCGCAGGCTCAGTAATTGTGGCTCACGGGCCTAGTTGCTCCGCGGCACGTGGGATCTTCCCAGACCAGGGCTCGAACCCGTGTCCCCTGCATTGGCAGGCAGATTCTCAACCACCGCGCCACCAGGGAAGCCCAGTACTTTTTAAAAATATATAAGCTATACTTCTGGCGAAACAAAATGTATATGTGCATTCGCTACATAAATGTTGTCTTAAAATAAGTCCCTCAGTTACACCTTCCAGCGAGACAGCTGCCCCTAAGGCTCCGCCACATGTAAAATGTGGGGCTTCTCCCGAGCTGAGCGCTTCCATGGGAGCTGAGGATGAGGTCGTGGTGCAACGTCAGAAGGGGTCCTGATGGTCCAGCCTCTCCCTTGAGAAGGTAAAAATCACAACGTCTGTCCCATTTTGCCATGTCCTTCAAGAGCCTGGCATAGAGGACACGACAGTATATTTTGTGAATGAATAAATGTATGAGTGAATGAATTATGGCTAATATAGTCACACACACAATAATCCCTAAGCTCAAGGAGAGACGACAAGTAAAGCTTGTAAGCCTCCGACTCCAGCTGGTGAGATGTCCTTCCCAGGTGGGCCAGGAGCACGCTGAGTTCTGAGGTGTCTCTTTGCCTCCGTCTCCTCTTCCTCAGCTCCTCTCCAAAGCTCAGTTCCTCCCAGTCTGACTTTCCCACCGGGCCCCAGTGAGTGAAATCCCAAATGAGCAGTCCCTAACTCCATCCTCCGACTCATTCAAGTTCATCTTTCTGCGTTTGGCACTGCTGACCACAAGTGACTTTCAAAACTCTCTTCACCCTGTTTCGAGGACATCACTCTCCCCTAATCCTTACATGGCCTCCAACTATCGAGCCCGATCCGCAGCCTGGAAGTCCACGGGCCCTGCCCTTGCTCTTCTCACATAAAGCTCTCATCTGCCCGATAGGTGCCCCTCACCTGTGTTTGAAGCTGCCAGCTCTCTACAGAAGCTCCTTCAGTTAAGAAAATTCCCCGGGCTCTAGTCCCACCCTTTGCCTTTTGAGCCTTCTTGTCTCTGGTTTTTGTCCCATTAGCCTTGGGTGGCTTAGACAGGAAACTTCAAACTCCTTACCTCGCTTACAAGGCCCTTCACATTCTGATATCATCACCTCCCATCATAACCCCTGGCCATTTTCCTTATTTCCCTTAAATCTACTCTACCTTCTGGCTCCTCCGCATTTCTCTATTCTCTGAATTTGCCTTGTCCTCTCACAGTGTCACCGTATTGCACATAGACTACAATATGAATGTCCCCCTCACCACCATACACAGACCCGGAGCTGTGCAGTGCACAACCTGTACAACCGGGCATAGCAGTCCTGCCCTTTATCAGTGTCTTGCCCTTGTACATTCTTTCCTTTGCCTGGAATGTCTTCAGTTCTCCTCTTTGTCTCCTCTCTAAACCATTTTCTCAACCCCCCTAAGTAAAGTTACTCGCTTCTCTTCCCAGATTCCCTCAGCAGCCTTAACGACCCCAATCACTGCACATTCTACTCTGATGACCTGCTTACTTGTCTTTCCTACCCAATAGTCTGGAAGCAGAGACATGTCCCATTCACTTCTTAAAATCCCAAGTGCCTAGCACAACACCTGGCACATAAACGGTGCTCATGAAATGTCTGAAGAATGAAGGAACCATTTCTCTGAGTATGATTTATAACAAGCCTGGGCAAATGCTCCCACGTCATCTTATCCAGAGAACGATCATTCCTAATGAAGTATTTTTGTATAAATAAAAGGTCCTTAAGGCAAGCTCCATTACCTGCAAATTTCAGAAGATTCTAGGACTTGCTCACACACTCATTTATTTATTCAACAAATATTTAGTGAACACCTACCATGTCCCGGAGCTATGCTAGAGCTGGGCATACAGCAGAGAACACAGCAAAGCCCGGCCCTGTTGAGCTTGCCTTCTGGCAGAGGAGGATGGGGAAGAGTCAGACAATAAGCCAATAAACCAAAAGTCTTCTTGTATGTAATAGGGTAACGGGTACTAAGGAGAAAAATTAGGCCATGCAGGCCTATGGGGGAGTGCTCAGGTGGGAGGGAGGGAGTTTGCTATTTTATTTTATTTTTTATTTTTTTGTTTTTTTGGCCGCCCTGCGCTGCATGCAGGATCCTAATTCCCCAAATGGGGAGCGAACCCACACCCCCTGCAGCGGAATCGCACGGTCTTAACCACTGGACCGCCAGGGAAGTCCCAGGGAATTTGCTATTTTAGATACCATCGTCAGGGAAGGCCTCAGAGATAGGAACACTGATCAGGCATATGCGGAATGAAATTCATTATTTAAAAAATATTTTGGAGCACAGTATCTGTGCTTAGCGTTGCAAATACTTCCTCTGCTCCCATGCAGCAGCTTCTGTTTCACTGGTTCTGCCACATCCTCGGGTGCCTACAGGCGGCCATCGGTGCTATGCCTGGCTGCACCTGGGGTCTCTGAAGAGGGAGGACGGAGGGCACTCCTGGAAGCACCCACCTACGGCGGCCCCAGCTCCAGGTCTCCTGCTTTCTCATTTGGAGGAGGACAGGGCACTCAGGCCCTACTCTGTGCCACGCTTTGAAACGTTTTACTGGGGGCGTGGACACTGGGGAAGAGTCAGCTGTCCTCTTAGGTGCTCTAACGATGTTTCCTCATTTGTAAAATGGAGATGTTAACACCAGTCCTGCCTTCCAACCCTGTAGCTGCCCGGTGAGCAGCTCAATGGTTTGAGCAAGCTAATGCTATATTTGGATTCAACCTGAAGTCTAGGCTTAACTTATCGATTTGGATAAAGGGCATTTTCAAGGTGTAAAGACTTGCTTAATATCAAGCTAAATACCGGTGAGTTCTAAAAAAATGTTTTCAGAATTCCAACTTTCCTGAATCCGATAAAACTCTAATAGAGGCAGTAATTTGGGCAGATAGGAGGCTGGCTTCCTCCCCTAAATGAGTCTGGCGCTAAGCGCTAGGGAATGATGCAAATGTGGTGAGTGGCTAATAATTAAAGGATTTAATTAAGCATCATCTGGGAACATGTCTAGTTAGCTCTGTGTGTGCCCTGGCAGCTCCCAGCAGCCCAGGTGGTTACAGGGGGGAGGTAGCATTGTTGAAGGCAAAGGAACTAGTTATTTGGGGAAGATTTTCTAGTCCAAGGGCAAAAAGAAATACATGTTAACTTTTGATAATACACATTCGGGGCAAGAGTTTCAATGAAGATGGTGAAGGCAGAGATCTTTAATTGCTTAACATTCAGTTATTCGCTGTTATGAACCCATCTAGCACCTCTTTTGGCAAATGGACAAGAACAGCCAGCCCCCTGTTCATCTCTAATTCTGGACCTGAACACATTGTAGGTGCTCAGCGAATGCTCAGGACTGAGGTAGGAAAGGAGTAAATACACACGAAAAAGCATCTCCAAAAACAATCAAATTATCACGCAATGTTAAGCCAGAAAAAAAAAAAACCACAAAGAAACACCCTCACAGGATGCAAAAATCTATACGTAGTCTGATCCAACTATGTAAACAAATGCATCGAAAAAGAGTCAAAGGAAATGTTAGTAATTATTTCTGGTGGATGAGATCATGGGTGTTTTCCTTCCTGCTTCTTGATTTTCTATACTTTTAAACTGTTTATATATGTACATGTATATCGATACATGCATACATATGAATTATATATTATATATAATATTTTATATATATTATATGATTACAAATAATATTTTATATACACACTTCTCTTAAAACACAAAAAATAGAGTTGATGTACATCAGAGAAAAAGAAAATGCTGCTATTTTTGATGAGGCACCAGACTCACAGATGGACGAAAACTTAGGAATTATCCATTAATTTAATTCATTCATTCACTCATTCATTCAGTCAGTCAATCAGTCAATAACAAGTAATTGCACAACTGCACCTACTATGCCTGGCACTGTGCTAAGTGTGATCCCTGAACTTACTACTTGCCATACTCTTGAAGACTTCTGCATTCATCTGTTAACTCACGTAACCATCCCTATGTGGTAGGTACTATCATTGTTCTAATTTGCAAATGAAGAATCTGCTCAGAGTCACAAGGGATTAAGCAGAATCCCAACCAAGGCATCTAACCTCACAGCTGGAGCTCTTAACTGCTTGGCCGAGTCTCCTGGTGGCCGGTCAGGCTGAGCCCTCCAACTGTGACCATCCCCAGGCTTCTATACTGTCTTCCTCTACCTTCCACTCACTGGTTTTGTTCTGCCCTTGAAACTACACAGAATAAGGGAACCCATCACCCACTGAATGATCACATGTCCTCTGCAAGTCCTCTGTGTTCCAAACTAAAACCTCCTGGGACTTTTGACTGTCAGAGTTTCCTATGACACAGTGTACCACTACTCTTCTCCAGGTTTCCCCAGTTTATCATTGTCCTTAGCATCTGGCTCTGTAGCTGAGCCCCTCATTGTGGTTTGACTGTGCAGTTGACCATTCCCTGTGATGCTCTGTGTGGTGTGACCAGCACAGAGTGTCACCTCTCTTGAGCCAGACATTGGACTTTTATTACCGCAGCTCAAAAGCATGCTCATTTTGGCTTTTCTACATAGTTGTTTTTCTCCCTTTAACATTGAACTTGCATTCCTTAGTACATAGCATACATGAAGTCCTGTATGATAACAAATGCTAAACCAGAGAAACAAGTGATTCTCAAAGCCTGTATTCTAAAAATTCACGGGTAGGCTAATTATTTGAAATCAAAACTTTAATAAAAACATTATAGTACATGAAGATTATATTCATAGATCAAATCACCAAACCTACTGTAGCCTTCCCATAATTGAAATACATTTTGTTTGAAATAATGTATAAAACATTAGTAAGGACCCATATTTTGAGCATAGTTTTTAAAAAGTCCAGAGGTTGGGGGTGAGGAAGTGGGCAAAATGGGTGAAGGGTATCAAAAGGTACAAACTTCCAGTTATAAACTATATGTCATGGGGGTATAATACATGGCATGGTAACTATTGTTAATAATACTTTATTGCATATTTGAAATTTCCTAACAGAGTAGATCTTAAAAGTTCTTGTCACAAGAAAAAAGTTTTGTAATTCCGTATGGTGACAGATGTTAACTAGACTTATTTTGGTGATTGTTTTCCAATAACTACAAATATTGAATCATTACGTTGTATACCTGAAACTAACTTAATGTTAGATGTCTATGATACCTCAATTAAAAAAAAAAAGCCATTTGAACATGGAGAATACTCATTACTGTCTTAGTAGGTGTATCGTCATTTCTTTGTATGTTCTTATGCTGTTAATTATTAGAGAAAAAATATTGAATGAAATGTGTTTGACTTATTTTCTATTCCAATATTTGAGGTAAAGCAAGTTTTATTAAAGCAGGTGGTTAAAGATTTTAGAGACAGACTCTGGGGAGATTCTGGGAGAGTTCAAGAGAGCCTGAGAGATCCATGGAACTGGATCCATGGTGCTGGAACTTTGTGTCTAAATCAACCATTAAGCCTTCCCTGCCCTTTTTCCTACAGACTGTAGTTACATTACCTTTGATTTGAAATTCTCTCCTTTGCTTTCTCAGAATGTCTTATTTTTGGTTCCAGAATCTCTGTGGGTTGAGGGTCAAGGATGAAAGTGTAACCTGGAGCATGAATGTCCAGAAGCCTTAGATTCAACTCACTCTAGGGACTCAACAAAGTTGTCAGGTCTCTTTCTACATCCCTGGACTCTGTTTTCACTGTCATGGCTTCAATTCGGGCAATATCTATCTTAGAGATAAAGAGGCCTCCAGTATGTCTAGGCTTCCATTTCACCACCTTAATCACCCTAGCCAAAAAAAGTGCTCCTTTTTCCCACAGTTCCCATCCAATTACCAGGTTTGATTCTCACTGGACCAATTTGAGCATATGCTCATCTCTCAGCCAATCATGAGGACTGGAGAGATGGGAAACACTGATTGGTCAAACCCAAGTCGTATGCCCATACCCAAAGCAGGTGGAGGGGTGGAGAGTGATCAGGCTCATCTAAATTACATGGATAGTTGGGTACGGAATGGGAGAAGGATGGTTTCCAAGGTGAATTGAGCAGCTGTGACCTGTAGAAGGATGCGTGGATAATGGAAGGACAAAAACACCAAATATCTACTACAGGGAAGAAAGGAACTTACCTTTACTGAGGGCCTAATTATGTGACCAACACTAGGTGCTCTACAGGGCATTTGTCATCCTCCCAGAAGAAAAGATGGGTAACCACTCAGTGAATCAGCCCACAGCTAAGAGATAAGCAAAACCTAAGGCAAGTAGATGAGGACCTCCTGATGATAGGATTAAGAAGGAAGAGCAGCAAGGAGAATTCTCAGGGCTGATCATGGCACTGGAGGCAGAAAAGTAACATGTGAAAGGAACGTTCCTAGATGTGCCGTCTGTAAGTCAGGTTTACCTGAAATAATAACACTAAGAAGGATAATGGCACAAAAACCCAACTGAGAACCACCTGGAATGAATGGTCTTTTGTCAGCATATCACCCTCCACACCCTGCAAGGATCAGGCGACTATAGCTCCCAGAATCTCTCCCCTGTACAGTTCCATGTCAAGTTTGCCAATGAGCCCTGCATGGTGGGCCAGGAGCAGAGGTCATTCTTCTCTAGAGCTCAGCTCAGCAGACACATGAGCAGATGTGAGATCCGTGCCCGCTTCTCAGCCAGTATTGTAAATCACCCATTTTGCTACTTCAGACTAAGCCAGTTGGTAGGAGTTTCTTCAGAAATTTCTAAGAACTCCAGTAGTTTCCTTAGAAGCTTTTGAGAAGCCTGAGGTATGAGTGTCTACTTCCCCAACCATCTGGCTGCAACTTCCCTGATTTTCTGCAGTAACTTTTCAGACCTTGGCAGTACTAGCTCTTCCAATACTCAAATAAGCCCTCATTCCTAGATTAAAGCCCTTCATTCCTGGGATATTTGATTGGCTCCATTTTCCTGAAAAAACCCATACTGGGAGAGAACCCTACCATAAAAAGGGTTCTGCCCTGAGATCAGGGTCTGAAGTCTGTGAATGTCCAGCAAACGTGCTTGGTAGCCTTGGCTAAGTTTTAAGCTCTACAAATATACTTTTTTCCCCGCCTCTTCCATAACCAGCCCATTGAACACGGAGCGATCAATAAATGGCTTAATTTGAAAGTTATAATTATGTCAAGCACAACGTCTGACCAGCTTTGTCAATGTTAAGATGTTATTATTATGATGACGAACAACGTCCCAAAAGAATATCAGTCATGGCGTGTGCTCATTAATTTCTCCTGGAGGCTTTTGGAGGGATTCACAGAGGGTGGCTGGGGTGAGCAGAACCTTACAGAATAGCTGAAGTTTCTTCAAGGGAGGGGAGGCTTCTGGCCAGATGGGATGAACTGCCTGGGAGATGGGGTCAAGGACAGGCTGGACCCGCACAGGCCGGCTGAGCAGACAAAGGCCTTGAGCAGAGTTTAAATTGGTGGAGGGTTTTAAGGTTTCTGCAACTCCCACCCCAGACTGCCCCTATTTCGAGTCAGTGCACCTCCAGGGAGCACTCTGTAGGTCCGGCCTGCCCACCAACCTCTGCCACGATCACTACGTTCAGAAGCAAACCTCCATTATCCGTTCAGTGTCTTCAGAACAAGCAAGGTGAATCACCCTATCACGTTATCCACACATTTCGGAGGGTCATGTGTAAATCACACCAGGATTGGGAGCTGGCCTAGCCTCCCCTCTACAATCAGCTCTACGACAAAACTTAATCTGACGGAAGGGCTGTGGGAAGAGGAGAAACTTCACTGTTTTCCCTGAGGTTCATTAACCATGAATTCGGAGCATAGGAGTGGCAGTTCGAGAAGCCACACGCAACACTTAGCTTGCTGTTCCTGCCTCTCGATCGCTCCTTTCGCCTCTGGCTGGAATACGTCACCATCCAAACAAACCCGTTGACGACTCCCCCTTTCCCCTCCAAACATCTGTCTCCTCCGGGAAGTCTCCCTGGGCCCCGGGCTTCCGTGCTCCCATGACTGCCTGGGCCTGTGTCCATCTTTGCATTTAGATATTGTGCTCTGACTTCCTGCCTTTACACTGTGAGCTCCTGGAAGAAAGTGTCTGTGTCATGGTCATTTGTTTTTTTTTTTTTGTGTGTGGTATACGGGCCTCCCTCTGCTGTGGCCTCTCCCGTTGCGGAGCACAGGCTCCGGACGCGCAGGCCCAGCGGCCACGGCTCGCGGGCCCGGCCGCTCCGCGGCACGCGGGATCCTCCCGGACCGGGGCGCGAACCCGGTTCCCCTGCATCGGCAGGCGGACGCGCAACCACTGCGCCACCAGGGAAGCCCTGTCATGGTCATTTTTGAGCAGCTAGCACCTCACACAAGTGGGCCTGGCTCATATGCACCCTGCACAGTAGCTCCGAGAATAAATGAAGCACCATGTTCAGTAATGCACCGGGGAGGGAGCAGGGGAGGGAAGTGACTGCAGGTGAGGAAGTTATTTTAAGAGATTCTTAGATGGGGCTTCACAACGCTGGGCTCTGAAAGGGAATAACACGCGAGCTAAAGTGATGAAATGGGCATCACTATACAGAGTGAAAAAGCAAAGACGTGCTTCGCAAAAGCTGGAGTGACAGCACCGCGGCGCTCTGAACACTCTTTGTTATGAACTTTCAGTTCTGACTTCCTTGCCGGGCACAGCAATAAGGCCGAGTCCTGTGCCCAGAACACCTGTGAGTGCTGCATCCCCCTAGCATGTCTCTCTAAAAGCATGGAGTCTTTCTGCAAGCCTTCCACTCCAAGAGGGGAGATGAACATGTTTGTGTGCTCGCCCATAAAACGTTGTGTGGTGAATGCATCTAACGAAATTCCACACATGGGTCTGAAGACTTACACTTGAACGGTTTTCATTTTAAGACTCACTTCACCAATATTGCCTAGCTTGGAAGTAAACTAGCGAGAAAACTTGAACTTCACATTCACGATTCAAGTCCCTCCTGGGTTGATATTTATCCCTACCCAGATAAAGGTGCCCTAGAACATCCGTAATAACTCCCACAAACAGGAGCATACAAGCAGAGGGCGTGACGTGGGAGATTTTCTAGTTTAGGCTTCTCGTTCCACGGATGAAGAAACTCAGGTCTGGAAATTCCTTGACCTGCCAAAGGCCCACAGATGGCAAGAGGCGGCTGGCACTGGGGATGGTCTTGAGAGTCAAACCCTGCCGTAGATTGAACTGTCTCCTCCAAGAAGACATCCTCAAGTTCTAACCCCAGTAGTACCTGGGAATGTGACCTTATTTGGAAATAGGGTCTTTGCAGATGGTCATACTGGAGCAGGATGGGATTTGACCCAGTGATTGGTGTCCTTATAAGGAGTTGGACACAGTGGCACATAAAGAAATCACCATGCGAAGAGGGAGTCAGAGATTGGAGTTATGCACCCCACAAGCCAAGGAACACCAGGGATTTCCGGCAGCCACTGGAAGGGAGGCATGGAACAGACCCTCCGCTGTTCAGAGCCCCCAAAAGGAATCATCTCTGCCAACAGCTTGATTTTGGACTTCTAGTCTCCCGAACTGTGGGTGAGTAAATTTCTGTTGTGTTGGCCATCCAACTAGTGATGCTTTGCTATGGGAGCTGTAGGAAACCAGTGCAAACACAGAACACATTTTTTGCCTTCATGAGTCTCCAGAACTAGAACCTAAGGGTAGAAAACCTTCTTCGAACCCAGTGGTCTTTCTACCACGTCAAGAAGAAGGAGAAAAATGTGATCACTTTGGCCCCCCTCCCCCGATGAGCACACAGATCTAAAACAAGGAAATGTCCCTCCTTCAGGTGCAAGCTTGAGGGACTAAGTGAAGCTGGATCAGTGCTAAGGATTCGAGTGTTGCCGTCAAGGGCTGCAGACTCTAGAAGCCAAGACACAGCGGTCGTCCCTGCAAAGAACTCGGGAAGATATATGCCTGCCCAATTTCCCAACCCAAATGATAAGTAGTCCCAGTGGGTACCCTAATTCTATGAATTTCCAGTGTTACTTTGGGGGCCACGTGACTTGCTACACATACACTCTTGGAATTGGTGAGAAATACAGAGCGTTCCAAGAATATCAGCGTCCAGGCTGCCAAGATGCTTCTCAAAGGAGCTTGCGATCACTGAGGTTTGAGACAATTGTCCTCCCCTAATCAGATCATCACTGCCACCCAAGCAGTTCCAACACCCAGGGCTAGAGGAGGCTGGGAGGGGCATCAGACCAATCTTCTCCATCCTCGCTCGGGGTTTCCCTGGATGTGAGGAGTCGGAGAGAAACCCTCGGTGGTGTTTCACACCTCCCAACGTTCTGGTCCAAGTTCACCTTTCACCTCACAACTGTTCCGGAAGATCCAACACGTGTAAGGGTTTGTTCAGGCTGTTGGGGGTTCTTTTGTGAAACTGTCAAAACAATGACCTCATTTGGAGCCATCTGCTAGCAGGCAGGATTGGCACGGACTTGCGTCGCTGGAGCAAACAATTCAAGATGGCCCCTCCGCACACAAGGCTTGCTGAGCGACATGGAAGCAGATAACGGATTGCTCCATCCCTTCCTCAGGTTACCGAACGTGTCCGTGTTAAGGCAGCCTCCACCAAAGGCTGCCTGCCAGGCGTGGCAAAGGCAAGTCATCACCCGATGACCCAGAAACTCAAACCCTTACATTGCCTGCAGTGGGGACGCTTCCCCCACCGGGCCCCCAACTTGTGAAGCAAAAGGAACATGATCGGATCAGAGAAAACTGTTGTCTTTGGAGCAGTGAGCATATGCGGGTGCCACGGACGTGTGCACATCAACACCACGGACGACCTAGATCTGATGCCCGGGTGGCTGAACCAGGGCTCCCCCCATAACGGCAGAGTCCCTGGGAAAGAATCACTCTGGGCATAATTCAGATTCAGTCTGGGATTATCGGAAGAGAATGAACTGGGACATTCTACAAAGGCACGGAGCCCGTAGGTATTCTGGAACTGTGACCAGGGTGCTGAGCCCAGCGTTTTTCACGGCCCCTGCAGTCAGAGAGCAGGTGTGTTTTTACGTGCTCGCGGAAAGCAGATGCCTCCGTTTTTGTGGCACATCCCCCCTCCATTCCTCTGGCAAAGAAAAGAAAGAAACTTAAGAAATATGCAGGAAATTATTTTTGACCCAATTTGTTGTTATTGCCTGCCAATTGACTTCCTGAAGTGGCTCATTGGGCAAATTCAGCAGAATGTTCCAGTCTCAGAGCACGGCTGCACACTCCAGCTCTGCTGAGAGGTGACGCTTTCCTCAGATTTCCTATTGTTTATGATACCATAACAGTGACCCGTGTAGGGGATCGGGGTGGGGTGAGACTCTTCTCGCATGTGAAACCCAGCAAGTAGACATCCCTCACGAATCCGAGCACTTCCAGACTGCCCGGGCAGGTGTTAAGTTTGCTGTGAGCCCGTGATTGTAGCCAAACAAGGTATAATTACCTGAAACTTGGGTCAAGTGGGGAGTGGTAATTTGCAAGAAGGTCGCTATGGCATTATCAACGCAGAGTGAAAAAAAAGCAGGGTAGCATCTAAATACGTAGGATGCAATAAGGAAAAAGTTGGAAGGGCTGAGAGGGACCCAAGGAGACAGCAAGGGAGGGGAAATAATAAGATTGCTACCTGTCTAGAGGCATCACTCTTAAATTGGCCAGTGTCACAATGAGAGCAAGGGCTCAGATACCTTTCCTAAGGGGGTGACTTTTGAGTAATCTTTCTTCAGCATGGACCAGGTCCCCACCTGCAACCAAAGCTAATAATAATAATAATAATAATAATAATAGTAATAATGTATTCGGCAGGGTGGGAGGGGATTGTAAAAGAATAATTAACAAATTTACTTCCAAGCATCTACCCATGCCACACCCGCTAGAAGAGGTGTAGAGAAGACCCTATCCACAACACCAAGAAATGTTCATTCCTAAAGACAGGCCACTGATTGAACCATAATTGAAACATAATTGACTAATTGACTGGGGTGTCCATCTACCCACAAATCTCTTCGATCTTTCAAAAGTCTAAACTGAACTCCTTATTGGTAGACACATTTGACATTTTGTAAAGGGTGTTTTCATTAATACCCACCCAAGGATAATACCAGAAAAGATAAACTGCTTATTGCCAGACACAGTCATGTACACAGCTTTTAGAGCTTCTTCCTTTGCTTTCACTACATCAGAAGTCAGAAGTGGCTGTTCTTTGGGCTGATGTCATTAACTCAGCAGTGTAACATAAAGTACCAAATAGTTTATGACATTTCACACACTATCAAAAATAGCTATTTTTACCTCCAGAAATCCTCTTTAGGTTTGTGGCATGTGGATCTTTACAACTTACTTTAAAAATTACATTTTGCTCATGCTTTTGTTTAATACATCTTATAGTACGGCCCAAAGCAATAAAGCAATGATATGCCCCAATAATTGACTATTACACACTAAAAGTAGTGGCTTGAAACAGAAACAAATGCAAATTTAAGTGCATTTAGCTGAATCACAAATACATATTGAAGGTCTAAATCATCTTATTATCTTGGATGATAATTGTTGATATTCACCATTTCAGTGAATATGTCTTTACATTTAAACATCCATAATAATAGTTATTATTAGCTGTGACTGGTTTTAAAGTCCATCCAAAGTAATTTCAGGCAAGGTAATGAATGCAAATGTTTCTCTCTTCTACAGGACTTAAAGCAAGCTGGAACTCTGGTCGTGGTTTTTTTTCTTTCGGTGAAATGTGGAAACAGGGTCACACCGATCGCACCCTGGCTCAGCTTCTAATCCACTTGCGGACTGGGGCAGCGCTTTCCAAGGACACGGTTCAAGCCTGAGGAGACAGTGCCTCCACCCTCTTTATGAGAGCCAGGTGTCAGGAGCATCTCGCTGGCTGCGTGTGGTTCCAGGCTGACAATGGGCCATTCTATTGGAGATTCTCACCTCTCAGGGCACTGGAACTCCCAAATGTGAGGTAAGGAGCCACTGAACTCAGGTGAGGAGAAACAGGGAGGCTACTTGACATGCAGTCTACCCTATGCCCACGCCCACCCCCGGGTCAAACTGCAACCTTCCATGAGGATCTATGGGTCCCTGGCATACAAACTGTGCTGGGGAATTTTTTTTTTTTTTTTTTTTTTTTTTAAGTAGAACACTGGAAAATGTGATGCAAATTTGCAATAAGTACTTTTGTGGTCAGAGAGGTCTCAATTCAGATTCGTGTGTCTGTCCCTCCAAGGCTGTCACCATCTAAAATCAATTCCTTCAGGACTTCCCTGGTGGTCCAGTGGTTAAGACTCTGTGCTTCCAATGCAGGGGACGCAGGTTTGATCCCTGGCCGGGGAACTAAGATCCCACATGCCATGTGGTGCAGCAAAAAAAAAAAAATAATAATAATAATAAAATAAAATCAATTCCTTCATCAGCTTATCACTTCAAGGAGGCCAGCGTAGAGGGACCAATTGCACCAGCTCTGGAGACAGAATTTAAAGCTTAGTCTCCCACTAACTGGTATGCCAGGAAATTTCTTAACCTCCCCAGGTCTCAGTTTCCTCATCTGCAAAATGAGCTTGGAGGAGGATCATGCAAGCTGCCGAGCTACATGCAGCCCAGGGTTTTTCTCACTTGCTCTTGCTTCTGACTGAAGCTGCTTAAGCTGGTTTCCCCCATGGCTGGATTCTTCAGCCTTCGGCTTAAGTATCCAGCCCTTGGAGAGATACTCTCTGCTCATCCTATCTCGATCACACATCCTGTATATTTCTTTCATTGTGATTGTCGCATCCTAAATTACCCAGTTTTTTTTGTAGCTTATTTACTTCTACTCCTACTGTGCTCCTCTAACCTCCCACCACCACCACACACACACACACACACACACACACACACACACACACACACACGTGCACGTTCGCGCGCGTGCGATCTCTGCAAAAGCTGGGATCTCACCTGCTTTATTCATTGCCCTATTCCTAGAGCCTCAGATAAGAACTTGGCACAGATCAGGAGCTCAGTGAAAGTCTGTTGTTGAATGAAGAAATGCATGTAAAGTGCTTGACAAATACAAGGTCTTCAAAAAATATCAGTCAAACAAACGAATAAATTTCTCAAGTCCAATCACACATACCGTGTTTTGAGAATCCTGGAATTCACCCGGCCTCATGCTTTCCACGTTACCTGTCTAAGATTAGACATAGACCCCTTGGAAGCAGGACTCCCCCTTACTTTCTGTGTGTGCATGGAGGAGACAGAGGAAAGCTCAGAGGCTCTCACGCTAATTTGACGTGATTCCAAATCCCGCCTCTGCAATATGACCTTGGCTGCACATTTATCCAGGTCCTCCTTCTAAAAGGTGGGAAAATGACACAATATCCTTGGGCTGATATGAGGATTAATAGAGAGAAAACAAACTATCCAGCAGGACTGGCTACAGAATTTGCAAGCCCCCATGAAAAGGGAAACCACGGGACCTCTGTTCAAAAATTATTAAGAACTTCAAGTTGGCAAAAGTAGAGCACTAAACCAAGCTCAGGATCTTTCTGAGCGCGGGGCCCCGTGGGACCGCACGGCTCACGCCCAGGGAGCTGGCCCTCCTGCCCAGCCTGGTGTCTGGCATGTAGTAGAGCTCTAACAAACGAGAGTCTTTTTTTCTCCTTCCCTTCTCATTAAAAATCTGATGTAATGAAATGAGACAGATTGTGACTATTGGCTGAACAAAGGCATCCTGAGCGGTGGAATCTCTGGTACTGCTAAGCATTCCGGCTAATTATCCAGTCTGTGAGTTATTCAGATACCTTTGTTGTCTTTCTTCTTGTCCTTTGAGTTAGGTCGCTGCTCACTGATCATTTAGAAATAATGTTCCCTTCCCCATTTTTCTTTTGTATCCTGATAAATCACTGTTGGAAGAAGAGGTCAAAGTGACAGGCTCACATACTTGCTATATTTATTCCCAATGTGTTCACTTATTCAACATGCATTTACTGATTGCCTGTAATGGGCAGGTTAGGGTTAGGGTTAGAACGGAACCCTAACCTGGGCAGGGAGAATGGAACGTACCTGAGATAAGGACCTGGAATTAGTCTGAACCCTTGTGTTTGCAAGAGACAGAAACCCAACTCAATCAGTTTAAGTAAAGAAGGGATCAGTTGGTTCACTGGACCATGAAGCCAGCTCAAGAATAGCTGGATCCAGAAATATAAATATGATGGTCAGTTTGCACAATTACCATAGACAGAGATGGGATCCAAGATTAGCAAGATCTGTTCATATACTCATGTCTGCAGCTGGACAGCAGGCAGGACATCGCAACAAACCATTTCCCACATCCACGTGGGATAAGAAAGCAATTGCCCAAAGGAAAGAAGAGTACTGAACACCAAATTACAGCAAGCGTCCCTTACTGATCTTAACAGGAAAGTTTTTAGAATTGGGACCTTGTGAAGCATGGTCCCAAGTTCCAAGTTCCTGCTCAACAAATATTCCAGGAAAGAAACAAATAAATAAAGCCCTGCTCTGAGATACTGTGAGAACACATAAATTAAAAAAATAAAACCTTGGGGACTTCCCTGGCAGTCCAGTGGTTAAGTCTCTGCACTTCCAAGGCAGTGAGCGTGGGTTCCACCCCTGGTCGGGGGACTAAGATCCCACATGCCATGGGGTGTGGCCAAAAAAAGAAAGATCAGCTTTGTTTCTGCAACGAAAAAAAAATTGAAAAAAAACCACTTTTCTTCCCTGACATTCTAGACACAGAGTCTTTGTCTTCATGATTCCAAACATCTAGAATAAACACAGAGAAAACATGTAGGTAATCATCTACGTGTTTCTAAATATCCAGACGTCTGGCATCACTTAATCATTGTCACAGTGTGTACGACTCTTTTGCAGCAGAAGAATGGGAATCACTTCCCAGAACCAGGTTCAGATAGTAGTCTTCTGAGAAGAGAGATACCTTATCTTGTACTGTTTCTTACAGAACAGATTTAGCCCTGCCCTAACTAGAGAGCCAAGTTTAGAGAATGAAAATAAATCCAAGACAATTTTAAAGTAACAACATTCCCAAAAGTAAAACTGGCACTCTCTTTCTCTAGTCTACTTGAATTGCATTTTAGAAAGAGCAGTTAAAAAGAAAAAAGCATGGTAGCTCCTCCCAGGTTGCGTGATGAAAAAACTGCTTAAATAGCAGATGTTGTAATGGAGAGAACACATAACGAGGGGTTAGAAGGCCTGGGTTTTAGTCTCGATTCTACCACCCTGGAGCCTTGGACAAATCACTTAACCTGTCTGGGGCTCTGATTCTCTGCCTGTAAAACACAGGTATTGGACACGATGATCTTTTAGGTCTATTCTAGCTCCACATTTGTGATGAATTGTGTTTATAGAAGCAATAACACTAACGCCTCACATTTTTATAACATTTTGCAGTTCATAAACATTTTCATGCATGGTTCCTTTGATCCACACAGGAAGTCTGTGAGTAGTATGCTCCGTCAGACTTGGTCCCTTTGTGGAGTGGCAGTGTGACACGTGTGAGGTCACAGATAGTAAGTGGTAGAGATGCCTCCAAACTAGATCTTCCCATGCTGCAAGCTCTCCCCTTCATCTGTGATGTGAAAGCGATCTCCACCCTTCATAATTGCATTCAAGGTTTAGTATACATTATTAATAGTATCTTTGGACACCTTGGCAGATTTCAGGTGCCACATGATAGGTCATCAAGTCTCTTAGTCGTTCATGATTTCTAAGTAAATCGGATATGAGTTCAAGGCCAGAATGATGACTCCATATTCACTCCCAGTCACCCAGTGACCACAGGGCTGGAGCAGGGAAAGTACAAGACCAGCCAGGAACATCTTCTGTTGCCAGAAAATAAGGGAATGCTCAAAAACGATAAGGGCTTGTTGATGGAACAGAAGAGCCCAGCCAGAGGAGCTCCTAATGGCCTCAGCTGGAACAACTTGAGGCACAGAATCAATAGTAGAGAATTGGATTATAATTCATTGAATAGAATAAATAACTCAAGTCCATACTAACTTATTTATACTAATCAATTAATTAGGGGAGAACAGACTGCTCTTTCTCAGAATAAAATTCCAATGAATAAATGTAGAAGGACAGAGAGAAATAGCAAACTTCATGGTAATAATAGGCACACTCCATAGTAATAATTGTTGCAGACAAGAGACACCTACGGATGCTAAATTTGGAGGGTGAAAGTGAGAGGAGAAACAGAATTTGCTTAGTCTCATAGTATCTCCCCCAAGATATTTATTAACTACAAAGGAAAAGAGAGTGGATGAAACCAGCAGACATCATCATCTTCACCCAGTGATCAAGGTAAACATCACTAGTAACAAGATGTATCAACATCAGGAACCCATGATATGATGCACTGAGAAGGATACAACATCACTTCTGCGGGATTCTTACCTAATACGCATAACCTCGTTCCAACCATGGGAAAACATCAGATAAGCCCAGAATGAGGCGTAATCTACAAAACAGCTGACAAGTAGTCTTCAAAAGTGTCAAAACTGTGAAGACAGGAAAAGACTGAGGAACTGAAATGACAGCTTGTACGAGACAGAGGAGAAATAGCAACTAAATGAGATGTGGGATCCTGGACCTGAGTGGAGAATTTGGTGAGATTCAAATAAGATATTTAGTTTATAGTATAGAATCAATGTTAATTTCATGGTTCTGTTGATTATACTATTGTTATATAATATACTAATGTTAGGAGAAACTGGATGAGGGATATATGGAAACTCACTGTACTGGTTTTTTTGGTTTTTTTTGCAACTTTTCTGAAAGTCTGAAATTAGTTCAAAACACTTAATGACACCTCAGAAGCCATTTTGACAGTTTCCTGAGCATCTCAAAAAGTAAATTAACTTTCCCAAGATAGCCAGAGTAATTGTAAAATCCATCCTGGCTCTTGTTCTAAAGTGTGTCTCTCTAGAGAGTGAGATCCAAGGGACCCCAAAACCACATTTTGACCTTGCCAGTTTGCTGACAATCCAGCTACTGGAAGCCATTCTGCACTCTGGACCACTCATCAATGGCAAATACTGCTGAACTTAATGCCTCCTTGGAGACAATGAGCTCTGTCTTTATTGAATGCAGAAAGAGTGAGCCAAATAGCCCCAAAGATATTTAATAACGAAAGCATCTTCTTCATTTTGGTCACATTTATTCTGATTCTTTTTTTTTTTTTTTTTTTTTTTTTTTGCGGTACACGGGCCTCCCACTGTTGTGGTCTCTCCCGTTGTGGAGCACAGGCTCCGGACGCGCAGGCTCAGTGGCCATGGCTCACGGGCCCAGCCGCTCCGCGGCATGTGGGATCTTCCCAGACCGGGGCACAAACCCGTGTCCCCTGCATCGGCAGGCAGACTCTCAACCACTGCGCCACCAGGGAAGCCCTATTCTGATTCTTTTCATACAACTTCAAGAGCTAAGCAACCAGAATTCTACTATGATAAAAATCTGTCCTACTTCCTACCTCCAACTGTGTCCATCCTGTAATTTCTTTGTCACAGTGTCTGTTCTCATCCTTAATGGGTGGAGAGCACATGTTATAACAATGTTTTCTGCATCTTTTTTTGGTTGTTGGCTTTTCTTAAAAATACACAAGTCTAACTCCGTTATGCATTTCCTGAGGGGGTGAACTGGCAGCCAATTTCAGTTCCCAGTCACATACACAACTGACAATTTTATGACACTACTCAGTCTCACACAAACCCACAGAACTGCAGAGCTGAGTACCACTGCTCAGAAGTGAATTAACCTCCTGCAGCTGGTGGGTTTTCCTTTGGACACTAGACTTGCATTTCTTGTCATGAGCCACAGCTCTCTGCTTTTACTGGGGACTTGATGGGTAGAGGAAGGGCCCTCCCTGAATCTCTACCTGCCTCACACCTTGACCAGTTGACCAGCCAGTATCTATGGACTCCTTTTATCTGAGCTCGGGAGGCTGGCTTTATGAGAAGTATAAGACTTGGTCCTTGGCCTCAAGGATCTTGCAGTCAGGTATTAATTTAAATTGCCAACTTTTAACAGTCAAATCCTAAATAAGAACAATTTACTGTATAATATTTAGGGAAAGGAGAGAAAAGTAATCAGAAAAACTTCCAGCAGGAGGGGGATTTCATCCATTCATACAATAAGTATTTAATTTTATTGTTTGTGCCAGGCACTGTTCTAAGGGCTAGTGTCTCAGTAGGAAACAGATAATGAAAACAAAAACAAATATATAAACAAGTTCATTTCAAACAGTAAGAAATAAATTAAGAAAATGTAATTTAATTTAATTTAATAAAAAAGATTGCTAGAGTATATTCAGTTGCTCTGCAGACTTAAGATGGAACTTTCCATCCAAGCAAATCCAATATCACCATAACTTATGTCTAGGCTTTTGGAACTCCTTCTTAGGACCCCCAAATATTAAACTGATTTAAAGTTTCTGTACATAGAAGCATGACATGCAGCCAGTAAGAGCCAATCACTCAGCTCTGGCAGTTTTCTCTTAAAATCCCAAGACTCACGGGCCAGGGTGATTTTTTTGCCATCATTTCTAGAAAGAGGAAACTCCGCCAAAGAGGAAAAATGCCATTTTTCATGGATCAAAAGCCTCTTTTTTCTCTTCCTTGGCTAAGTACATCTAAGCCTATTCATTCAATAGTCAGCAATGTTGATCGAGCACCTACTGTCTTAATTGTCCTCTCAGCACCTAGGACAGTGCCCGGAACAGGAGAGATTCCAGAAATGTTTGTCAAACTAAGTGGTCACATAGAGTTTTGGTCTTAAATGCATTTCAAATAATACAGAGTATAAAAATGTGATGAGAATGTTTCTTTCCCATAGCTTTTACACATTTATGGAACAATCCATTAATGTGGCAAAGAGCTTTAAAAATAGAAAGCACAACCTAGAGGCAAATGCTCATGTCATTATTATTCATGGAAGTTGTAAGGTAATGCATCTGGCTGCCAAGAGAACTAATGAAAGTGTCCACTGCAGAGAAAATGATCCAAGGACACCATCGAAATCCATGCTACAATTTACAGTGTCAATTAATGTCTTTAACAATGATCATTAACGCAAACCTTAGTAGTAAAAGGAAATCTGCAGCCTTTGTGGTTTAGTTAGAAAGGCCTCCCTCACTGAATGTACTCTCCTAGCTATGGTGCTAAACCTTTGTCATTGGTGAATCCATCTTTGAAGCAAAGGTACTGTATCCTTTAGGTATATGATGGTAGTTAGCAAACTGGGCCTGATGATCCCTGCCTGTAGAAGTAGAAACCAAACTCTTAATTTCCCCCATTGCCCAGAGCTGCCACCCCTAGGCTTCTTATCTTAGAACATGGTACTTCTCTACCCCTGGTTGCTCATACCAAAAACCTAAGGGCCGTACACAATTCTTTTCTCTCTCCTGGTTTCCACAGAATATATCTCAAATCCATCTGTTTCTTTCCATCTCCCTGCCACAATCCCACTCCAGGCCACCATCATATCTAGCCTGAGCCAATCATGGTGGTCCATGATGGCCTTGCTGGGGACCGATTAGCTGGAAGCATGTGAAGAAATTTTCATCAATGATATGCGATAGCTTCCAGGAAAGGCTCCCGCACTCCTGAGAGACACTTAGCAAGAGATGGCCTTTATGCCAACTGGTCTTTGTCATTTCTAGACATGACATCAAGAATCTCGACAGTCATCTGGTCCCCATGAGAGAAGTGAATCTGGGGACAAAGCCATCACTCCTAGACATGCAGAACAGGGACGAAAAGAGCTGGGGTCCTGATGATATTGGCGAGCCCCTGAATTAACTCCTCCAACAGTCGCCCTACACCTGGGCTGCTTAAAAGATGAGATAATAAATGTCCTTATTGCTTAAGTTAGTTTTGGTTGGGAATTTCAGACACTTGTAGCCAACTGCATTCTGACTGTTTCAGCCACTCCTACTTTTTTTTTTTTTTTTTTTTTTTTTTTTTCTCACTGCTGTGGCCTCTCCCGTTGCGGAGCACAGGCTCCGGACGCGCAGGCTCAGCGGCCACGGCTCACGGGCCCAGCCGCTCCGCGGCATGTGGGATCCTCCCGGACCGGGGCACGAACCCGCGTCCCCTGCATCCGCAGGCGGACTCTCAACCGCTGCGCCACCAGGGAAGCCCAGCCACTCCTACTTTTGATCATCTCCAAACTGTTCTTCATGCAGCAACCAGAGTGATCCTTTTAAAAGAATAAATCTGATTCTGCAATTGTCCTGCTCAAAACTCTTCAATGACTTCTCTTTCCACTTACAAAAATTTAAGTTCCTTAATATGGTCTGCTGAGCTATATCTATTATCAATTGCTGCATAAGAAACTACCCCCAAATTTAACAGCTTACAACAAACCTTTATTATATTACAATTTCTATGGGTCAAGAATTCAGGAGTGACTTAGCTGGGAGGTGTTACCTCAGGGTCTCTCTTAAGGTTACTCAAGATGTGGGCTGGGACTTGATGGGGACTGGAGAATCTGCTTCCAAAATGGTGTCCCCAGATCGCTGCTGGTGGGAGGTCTCAGCCAAGTGGATCTCTTCACAGGGCTGCTGAGTGAGGGTCCTCACCATATAGCAGCTGGCTTCTGCCAGACCAAGTGATCCAAGGGAGAGCAAGGAGGAAGCCCAGTTGTGTTTTTCTGCCCTAATTTCGAACGTCACGCACCATCCCTTCCACCACATTCTAGACATTAAGGACAGACTGTGCTGGAGGCGGGGGAATTAGGATTCACGTTCTGAAGGGATGAGTACCAAAGAATTTGTGTGGACAAATTTAAAAATTCCCCCTCAGGCTTTGCATGATGTGGCCCACGCCTACCTTTTTGACGTCACCTGACATCACTTTTCTCTTGGATAAGCCATGCTCCAGGCCCACTGGTTCCCCGCGAGTTCAGATGCATCAAGCACGTTCCCACCTCAAGCCTTTTGCACATTCTGTCCCCTCTGCTTACAACGTGGTCCTCAGTTCCCAGTATGCCCGTGCCCTTCCCGATCGCTAGATCTCAGGCCAAATGTCACCTCTTCAGCCAGGCCTGTCCAAACAGCCCAATCTAAGTAAGTCACCTTGTTATTTTCTTTCATGGCTTCCTACATGTTCCCTTCTATCACTGGTCAGAGTTTTAAATAATTTACTTTATTATTTCACTTTTTAAAGCTGCCAGGGAAGAGGTGACGATTTTACTCACCACAGTATCTCCAGGGACTAGAAAAGTCCTTGGCACAGAACAGGCTCTGTACTAATCTTTGTTGAGTAAGCAAATGAACAAACAAATGTATCATCCTCGAACACACACACACAGAGGTGCCAGTTGCAAGCTAGGCATATAAATTCATGACGTGCCACCCCTGGGAGGGCCACTGAGCCTAAGCGGAATTGACAAGTTATAGCCGCTGCATCATGCTTGGATTCTGCATCAGAACAGCAGAGCCAGGCTGGTGAAAGGTAAAGAGTGGGTTTCACCATCCACTCGGTGTAAGTGCCCTGGACGTTGGGCTTGGAGCTGCCCAGCGAGGACGGAGTCCTGCCGTGGCCCCGGCTTTCACCTGCCCCACCCTTCCTCTTACTCAGTCCTGTCTTTCTGACCCACTTTGGAGACCAGGACTTCCAGCAGCATAGCAGGGTGAGGGGTGGAAATGGACAAGCGGTGGCACTCTGCCACTGGGCTGTGAGGTCAGAGGTCAAAGGGGGCAGCATTGGGAGCGCTGAGGGAACAGCGTATTCTAGAGGGGGGCCTCTCACGAGGTGATTTTGGCAAGAGACAATCTACAGCCTTCTTCAAATGATCAAGGGTCCCATTATCCTCCCCAGTGTCAGAGGTGCCGAGATGTCTCCCAGTTCCCACGACGCTATGCGAGGAAAAGGTCTGACAGATGCAGGAATCTGGCAAAGAGCAGGGCAGGTCCCTTTGACCTCCCCAGCTTAAAACTTGAAGGGGAATCTCTCAAGGACCAAGGGGAGCCCACGTTCCTGTCCATCGGCAAACTGCGGGCTGGGAGAGATCACTTCTCATCCCAGGATGCCAAAGATCAGAAGTCAGCATGGAGTTCTGTAAAGATTTCACAGGAATGCTATCTAGAGGAAAGCATACTTCTGAAAAGGATTTTCTTTTTAAAAAAAATAGAAGAAAATGGTATTTTCTAAATCAAATTGAAGGCCCTGGGTCTCCAAGAGTTCTCACTTAGAATAGGGTTTACTTTCGAGGGGTAAGAAGCCCGGTTACTACAGTTGAAAGACAGACCAGAGGGGGGAAGGCCAGGCAAAAACCAGGGTCAGAGCACAAAACAATCCTTGCAGACCCACGCCCTCTTTTTAAAACAAATACTTTATAACATTCTCCTTATGAACCTGTATTGAATTTCATAGCTGATATAACGTAGCCACACGTACAATTTCAAAAAAATCAAATCAATAGAATGCTCTAACTATAATATAAAGAGAAATCAAAAGTTAAATGATTTATAATAAAATAACCTGTATTGCGATATGTAAGTGCTGAGTACCTCTACCCTCAAGATGTAATGGGTAACCAGAGGCTTACATTTTGAACATATTTGGATTTAAGAGAAGTTGCTGTGGATAGGTTTCCTTTATATTTAACATTTAAAAATAAGAGATCAACAAATATATTCATAAATGTACATTGAATTGGCCTGAACGCAACAGCTATAAGCATAGACTTACGCAGGGCGCTGTCTGGGGAACTCGGATGCCATGAGCAGTGTAGCCGCGGATGACATGATTTTCAGAAAGGGTGAACAACGCTTGGGAGAGTTCTGAACAAAACAAAGTACCATTGCCCCTCATTTTATTTGGTTAGTTTCATTTCTTGAAAGTTCAGTGTATATTAAAACCATGCACAAAATACTCCGTATTTATGGGTAAACCAGAGTTCACTTTTAGGTTCAGGTAAAACTGTCAGTGGGTTTTTCACCTTCGTGGATGCCCACTAAGATATGGGCTCATTCTCCATAGTGAGAGACCTCCTGTTACAGGTCACCTAACACCCCTGAGCCCCCCAGTGCTACCAGCAAATGGCAATGGTGCCTCCACATTCTTGTGACAAACAGAAATTTGTGACAACACCCTGGGTGGTAGCACATCCACTGTTGAGGACCCCTGAGAAAGACAGGGTCTACTATTATGGAACCAAGCTCTCAAAGAGCTTTCTGTTCCTTAGAAATGTACAAGTATCTACTATGTGCCAGGATATATGCTGGGCACTAAATGTGGGTCAAATGGTAAGCTCAAATTTGGAAGCGTGTCAATGAGAAATATGATAAGCATGATGGATTAGACAAGCCCTCCTTCATCATAAGATCGAATCCAATAAACACGAACTCTCTGCATCTTCATCTTTGTTTGTAGCCCTCATCCCAAACCTTTCCACCTCATAGCACCACTCCCTCCATCTTCCCATGTTCCTAAACCCTGACCTCAATGCTAGCCTGAGCCTCACACTTGACCCTGGGTTCCAATACCAAATATTGCTCCTCCACCACCACCCTTAGCTCCCCTCCGCAGAGTGGACTAGGGTCCAGCCACCCTTGGTTATTAACCATCCTGGTCCCGCCTTTTCTTGGGAGCCTCCATTAGCCCTGGGGCAGAACTCCCGACCAAGTCTTCACCCAGCCCTGGCAAGAGCATAATAATAATCAGATACAAGTGTATCACTAGCCCACATCCAAACTCTGTCTCAGAGGGTCTGTCCAAGAGGGTCAGTAATTCAAGCAGGTGTGGAAGCAGAGGGAAACGGTTCATTTGAATATTTCACTTCAAAAGTAGGATGTCTATTCCCGTGGGAACCAGAAATTAATAGGAAAATAAGGCACAAAGTATCTTCTGGAGAAATGGGATCCCGAGTTTGGAGCCTGGGCCTCCTGTCTCCCCACCCACCCATTTACCCAAACACAGGGCAGGGATTGGCTGAGGGCTTGAAGTTGTGCTGACGTGTTGGTCAAGGTCAGCAGCTCCCAGCCATGAGGGTTGGATAGTGGCAGGGACAGGAAGCTCTGGAAGGAAAAGGAAACACCCAAGGGACTGGCCCTCAGTTCCTCAGGTTAACCACTCTGTGGTTAAAAGCCACAGTGGAGTCTCAAAGCCACTAACTGCCGCACCCTCAGAGGATGGCTCCTAGCCCAGTGCCTGCCAGCTGGACTGAGCTACGTCTCTCCCTGGTCCAATCTGCCAGATACAGGAGGACAACAGCAAAGCCCCACTCCAATCAGGCACCAAGGGGTGACTGGAGATCAGGGAATTCTTTTGATAGAACCGTAATTCATATTAGGGTCAGATTAATAATTAGGATTGTGTCAAGGTAGGAGGGCTTTCAGAGTCCGGCAAGGAGCTGAGGTTGTGGATTGCAGAAGGAAGAAGTGTTCAAGGGTGGAAATCCAGGCACGTGATAAAGACCAAAAAATAAGGACGGGTAGGCTCATACTTGGGAGGGATGGGTAGGAGGTGGGTCCCGGAGCAGAGCACATGGTCAGGCCTGAGGTCTACACATTGAGGGCGGCTCTGGGTGGCCAGTGGGGGGACCATGGATGTTGGGAGGTGGAGGGTGGGGGTGGATTCTGTGTTGGATTCTACCTGAGCATCATGCAGCATCATGCAAAACTGACCAGAACTTCTGTCACATCCTGACCATACTCACAACTCCAAAGACCAGATTTCCCAAACTCAGTTTTTAGGGGATAAAAATCAGAGTGCCTCTCTATGGTGCAAACATTAGAGCTTTCCTGAAATGAGCATATAATAATACACCTAATTATTATCCATTTCTATGATCTAAAACATATTCTGCCAGCTTCTTTCACTAACTTCAGAAGATATTTTATACAAAGTTAAATCAATCTATATCCCTAATTTTTAATAGTCGTTGTTCTTAAGTAAAAAGGAATAATATGTCATTTTTAATGAACTGTTATTGGCTCCTTTTAGTTATTCAAAATATAAAAGAACATGTTGTTACAGAGCTTCAAGAAGTTAAACTCCAGACAGAAATCTACTTCCAAGGAGGAATGGGAAATAGCATGAGAAAGCATTCTGGCTTTTGCCAGCCACTCCTTCAGACTCTTACAAAAAGAAACAAATGTCTGAGAATATGTGTGGTCAAGTGAGCAAGATAGTGAGTTTTCTCACCCCACATCATGCTGAAAATTTGTGCATTTTCCACAAATTTTTGCGTAATAACTGCCGTTACTTTCTATTTCAATTTTTAAAACTTCAGACTTTAAAGAACTCATTTCCTTAGGGTTCTTTTCCTGTAATTAGAGCAAAGTCCACCAGCTGACAGTGGAGGGTGGCACTTTAGCCAGGCTATCTGGTAGAGCAATCGGGTGCTGTAGGTCTTCTTACAGGTGGAAATATCTTATTACACACATCATCTTTCATGAAAAGATAATGTCGTGGTTAAGGAGAATGTTTTGACAGAATTTGGTACCGTTATTGTTAGGGTCTTGGAAATAACCAGGTCCTGCCCGGCCAATAAGCCCTCGGCCCCATCGGCCCCCTTTTTATTGGTCTCCCTCCCCTACTGGCCCCCCTTCCCATCACCATGCTGTCGGCCCCACCCCAACTGTCCTCCCGCCATCACCCTCCTGTTACAGCCCCCATCCATTCTCTCCCTAAGGCCCTCGCCCTGCCCCATTGCCTCCCCCCGCATCAGACTCCCTGATCATCAGCGCCCTCCCCGTGGTCACCCCGTCTCTCCCTCTTATCTTTTCCAACCACCATCAGGCCTCCTCCCCAGAGGGCCCCTTCTTTTTCCGTCTCCTCCCTCATCAGCCTCCCTCCTTGCAGGGTTGCTGAGGGACCTACAGGTAAAAGGAACAGTGGCAGAATGAGGGTGCAGAGCCCCTCCTTATGCACAGGAGATCCCTTCTGCAGAATCTGGACAAGATGGTCTGGAACAGCCAGCTGATGGTGAGGCCCAGATGGGGCTCCCATTCCCCCACCTCCCCCACCTCCAGGAGCTTATCCTCTGGGGAGGGGGAAAGATCTAGAGAGAGATCAGATATTGGTTTAAATTCTCTGCCCAACTGCCCATATGAAGGAAGTCGAAGGAAAAGAATCTGTATCTCTCGTACATACCTTATACAGATATACCCGTAAATCTCACCCAGCCAAGGGCGTGAGCAGAGAATGCCTGGGGTAAGAGCGGAAGCTGAAAGGTCCGTGTCCCTGCAGGTAACCCCAAAGAATCAAGCACAGCAACGTCGAAGAAAGTATTTTTTCAAGTTGTTCACTTATTTTTGCATATAAGTTAAAGTACTGTTTCTCAAACTTTTCCCATGGTACTCATGCCAGAGCACTCCTTGGGCATTGACAGGATGGTATGGGATCAGGGATTTATACTGTATTTTAATAACCAATAAGGACCTACTGTATAGCACAGGGAACTTTTCTCAATATTCTGTAATAACCTATATGGGAAAAGAATCTGAAAAAGAATGAATACTTGTATATGTATAACTGGATTACTATGCCGTACACCTGAAACTAACACAACATTGTAAATCAACTCGACTCCAATAAAATTTAAAAAGAAAAAAAGGAAAAAGAAAAAAACTGCATTTTAAGCAAAAACACCCGGTGATTTGCAGTAACCGTTGAAGAAAGACTGATCCTTGAGGACCACTTGGCATCTACTTTACTAACCCTTAACTGTTGACCATCTTAACTATTATCTTAAGTTAACAACAGCTTAATCTGACCCTGATTTTATGCCCAGACTTGATTGGAATTTATCTAAATTACCCGACCTCTCAGATCCCTTCCTCTGATGGGAAGAAAAGCAGTCAGAGGAAGGTTTGGTTGGTTGGTTGGTTGGTTGGCTGGTTATTAGTAAGGTCATGCAGAGGCTCTGCCTTGCTCCTATATTCACCCTCTATGAAAGTCAATAAGTATCTGGGCTCCTATAGCCATGGCGGCTCTCCCCTACCTTAGTCTATGATACTTCATGGAGGGCAACTCTCTGCCCTTTGAGAGTTCCTGGTTTACTTTTCCACCCATCACTGTGCAGTGCAGAAAGCAAGAAGCCCCACGGTGGTCATAACCGTTTCAAACGTATCCCATATTCTGCTGTGTGAGGGGTCAAGGCAAGCTCAGCCTTCCTCGAGCCTTGGCCTCTATGTACATAAAACGGGATGGAAGCGCCCTCGTCTTTTCTCTTCGTGCGTCTACCCCACTCCTAACGGAAACTGTTTCCTGTTACTCCAAAGACAAACGTTCAGGGCAAACATCTAAAGGAGCGTGTATTCCTACCAAGGCAGCTCTAAAACAATTCAAACAGCCAGTATAAGAAAAAAAAACGGTTCTAAAGGAGATCTGCATGAGAGGGAAATATAAAGGCCAAAGAAAAATAGAGATACATCTGTGGAGTAAAGTGATTTTACCAACTCCTTAACAAATAAGTTCAAAAAGAAGACCATCTTTTAGAGATTTCATCCATTCCTTACTTTCATGAGTTTTGGACCTGTGGAAGTGTAAAAGGGTATCTATTTTCAAAATCAACCAAATCATGGAACAAGAAAAAAATAACCAAACCAAACCATTTTTTAAACAAGTTCCCCAAAGAAGGCAGTCCTTTCTCAGACCTGGTGACGCTCGGGCAAACACACAGAAATCCAGGGGGCTCTCAAGACATCAGGTCCGCTCAGCCCCGCCCCTGGTGCTGTGCCTAGGGGTCCTTGCTCCTTATGCCCAGCTGGCTCATAAAAGGAGGTCACCAATCCAGCAGAGGCTCAAGGCAGCTGCCAGCTTCTTTTCAGCTGCCTTTTCTCCCGGCTCTAGCCCGTTTTCTCTGACTCACCCCAACTCGCTGGAACTGAGAGCTCTGCTCCATAACCCATACACCCTAACTTTGAGGTGCCCTCTGACTCCCTCACATTTGACAACTCATTTGAACTTCTCCCCACCCCGACAGACCAGACCACCACCTTCCCACTGGACGGTCAGGTCCACCATCCTTTGAGGGTGTGCTTGCCCCTCCCCCAGCCATCAAGAAGGGCGGTTGGATTGGGTTCGACGCCCAGAACCCCCCTTGGCTTCAGGCCTCGATTTTGGAAAGTTCCTTATTGCCGCTAAGCCCCTCACCTTAATACCCCATTGGACACTGCCCTCTTGGTACCTGCCACCTGTCAAAGGAGAGGATTCATTCGCCTTCTGTTTGTCTTTTCACCCTGATTTGGTGTGTGGCCTTTTCCTTGTTATTGAATAACCAGGATATATGTTTATTTTGCTCTGGATGAAGAGTCTTAACACACATAACAAAACAATAAAAGCACCAAAGAGCACCTGTTACCAGTTCTGCCCAACCGTGCTTAACTATATTGCCAGTTATTTCAAGGAATGATAATCTCACCCAGATACAGCAGCATCTGGCTCTTGATGTACATCTCCCTTTATGGATCCTTTTCTGGAGCTCACATAGAATTAACTTCCTTTATCCTTACCATGAAACTCTTTATGCATATTCCCATATTTACCTTTGTTTATTGCCTCACCAATGTATTTTATAAGAAAGGTTAGTGCCTCAAAATCTTGTGGGATGAGGGTTTTAGAAGCTATGTGTCATACACATTATTGATACTATGTATAAAATAGACAACGATGGGAACATACTGTATAACACAGGGAACTCTACCTAATGCACTGTGATGACCTAAAGTCCAAAAGGGAGGGGCTATCTGTATGTGTATGGCTGATTCGTTTTGTTGTGCAGTGGAGGCTAACACAACATTGTAAAGCAACCATTTGTCGGTTGCTTATTTTTATAACTTATTTATAAAAATTAATAAATAAGTAAAAATAAATTTTAAAAAAAAGCTATGTGCCAGGAACTGAGGATAAAAACCAAATATATTTCTTATTACACCATAAGAATACAGTGGTTTAAAATTGTACTTATTTGTTCCTCAAATAATAACAAATACAGCATTTGTCTTTATTAGAACTCTCTAGTAAAATTGTCTGGATCTAGGACAATTCTTTGTGGGAACAATCTGAATGACAGATTCTACTTCCCTAATGGTTATAACACTATTCAGATATTCTGTTTCTAGTTGATTCCATTTCAGTAAGTTATATTTTTTAAGAATGTATCCATGTCTAACAAATTTTCAGATTTTTAGCATAAACTTGTTAATAATACTCTATTATCTTTTTAACGTTTTTGCATCTGTAACTATTAAACTTTTTCATTCTCAAAAAAACGTGGAAATCTTGTAGAATAGGCAAGGTAGGTACCCACATCTCCATTTTGCAGACAAGAAAAATATAACTCCTTCTAAATTATGATGGTTAGAAGATGAATCTCAGGGGAAAGGAGTTGTTTCTCTTCAGGCCACAAGGAACTTCCCATCACACCACACTGCCCTAGTGGTTGAACCTGTGCGTTCAGGGCAAACATCTAAAGGAGCGTGTATTCCTACCAAGGCAGCTCTAAAACAATTCAAACAGCCAGTATAAGAAAAAAAAACGGTTCTAAAGGAGATCTGCATGAGAGGGAAATATAAAGGCCAAAGAAAAATAGAGATACATCTGTGGAGTAAAGTGATTTTACCAACTCCTTAACAAATAAGTTCAAAAAGAAGACCATCTTTTAGAGATTTCATCCATTCCTTACTTTCATGAGTTTTGGACCTGTGGAAGTGTAAAAGGGTATCTATTTTCAAAATCAACCAAATCATGGAACAAGAAAAAAATAACCAAACCAAACCATTTTTTAAACAAGTTCCCCAAAGAAGGCAGTCCTTTCTCAGACCTGGTGACGCTCGGGCAAACACACAGAAATCCAGGGGGCTCTCAAGACATCAGGTCCGCTCAGCCCCGCCCCTGGTGCTGTGCCTAGGGGTCCTTGCTCCTTATGCCCAGCTGGCTCATAAAAGGAGGTCACCAATCCAGCAGAGGCTCAAGGCAGCTGCCAGCTTCTTTTCAGCTGCCTTTTCTCCTGGCTCTAGCCCGTTTTCTCTGACTCACCCCAACTCGCTGGAACTGAGAGCTCTGCTCCATAACCCATACACCCTAACTTTGAGGTGCCCTCTGACTCCCTCACATTTGACAACTCATTTGAACTTCTCCCCACCCCGACAGACCAGACCACCACCTTCCCACTGGACGGTCAGGTCCACCATCCTTTGAGGGTGTGCTTGCCCCTCCCCCAGCCATCAAGAAGGGCGGTTGGATTGGGTTCGACGCCCAGAACCCCCCTTGGCTTCAGGCCTCGATTTTGGAAAGTTCCTTATTGCCGCTAAGCCCCTCACCTTAATACCCCATTGGACACTGCCCTCTTGGTACCTGCCACCTGTCAAAGGAGAGGATTCATTCGCCTTCTGTTTGTCTTTTCACCCTGATTTGGTGTGTGGCCTTTTCCTTGTTATTGAATAACCAGGATATATGTTTATTTTGCTCTGGATGAAGAGTCTTAACACACATAACAAAACAATAAAAGCACCAAAGAGCACCTGTTACCAGTTCTGCCCAACTGTGCTTAACTATATTGCCAGTTATTTCAAGGAATGATAATCTCACCCAGATACAGCAGCATCTGGCTCTTGATGTACATCTCCCTTTATGGATCCTTTTCTGGAGCTCACATAGAATTAACTTCCTTTATCCTTACCATGAAACTCTTTATGCATATTCCCATATTTACCTTTGTTTATTGCCTCACCAATGTATTTTATAAGAAAGGTTAGTGCCTCAAAATCTTGTGGGATGAGGGTTTTAGAAGCTATGTGTCATACACATTATTGATACTATGTATAAAATAGACAACGATGGGAACATACTGTATAACACAGGGAACTCTACCTAATGCACTGTGATGACCTAAAGTCCAAAAGGGAGGGGCTATCTGTATGTGTATGGCTGATTCGTTTTGTTGTGCAGTGGAGGCTAACACAACATTGTAAAGCAACCATTTGTCGGTTGCTTATTTTTATAACTTATTTATAAAAATTAATAAATAAGTAAAAATAAATTAAAAAAAAAAGCTATGTGCCAGGAACTGAGGATTAAAAACCAAATATATTTCTTATTACACCATAAGAATACAGTGGTTTAAAATTGTACTTATTTGTTCCTCAAATAATAACAAATACAGCATTTGTCTTTATTAGAACTCTCTAGTAAAATTGTCTGGATCTAATCTTGTGGGATGAGGGTTTTAGAAGCTATGTGTCATACACATTATTGATACTATGTATAAAATAGACAACGATGGGAACATACTGTATAACACAGGGAACTCTACCTAATGCACTGTGATGACCTAAAGTCCAAAAGGGAGGGGCTATCTGTATGTGTATGGCTGATTCGTTTTGTTGTGCAGTGGAGGCTAACACAACATTGTAAAGCAACCATTTGTCGGTTGCTTATTTTTATAACTTATTTATAAAAATTAATAAATAAGTAAAAATAAATTTTAAAAAAAAGCTATGTGCCAGGAACTGAGGATAAAAACCAAATATATTTCTTATTACACCATAAGAATACAGTGGTTTAAAATTGTACTTATTTGTTCCTCAAATAATAACAAATACAGCATTTGTCTTTATTAGAACTCTCTAGTAAAATTGTCTGGATCTAGGACAATTCTTTGTGGGAACAATCTGAATGACAGATTCTACTTCCCTAATGGTTATAACACTATTCAGATATTCTGTTTCTAGTTGATTCCATTTCAGTAAGTTATATTTTTTAAGAATGTATCCATGTCTAACAAATTTTCAGATTTTTAGCATAAACTTGTTAATAATACTCTATTATCTTTTTAACGTTTTTGCATCTGTAACTATTAAACTTTTTCATTCTCAAAAAAACGTGGAAATCTTGTAGAATAGGCAAGGTAGGTACCCACATCTCCATTTTGCAGACAAGAAAAATATAACTCCTTCTAAATTATGATGGTTAGAAGATGAATCTCAGGGGAAAGGAGTTGTTTCTCTTCAGGCCACAAGGAACTTCCCATCACACCACACTGCCCTAGTGGTTGAACCTGTGTCCTCGGAACTCGCCTTGGCTTGTAAGCTATTGGATCAGAGGACCTACGTTCTACTCCAAGAGGACTCTCACTGGGAAAGTCACCATGGAAGAACTGGAGGAAGCAGAGTAGCAGGATCTGCTTTGAGGCAGACATGCCAGGACCAAGCAGAGCCTCAATGATAGTTGATACGTTCCTGAAATGGCCCAGAGACCAGTCTAAGGACTAATCCCAGGCAAATACAGTTTCTGCAAAATCATGCTTTTAAAATGCAGCCAGGTAACATAGATCACACAGAGCAGAACTCCAACTGTAACAGAAAGAATGGCTCAGGACCACATCATCCCTCTCCCAAAAGAGAACTTGTCAGAAGGAAAGCAGGCAAGATGGGGCCGTAAAGATGATGATATTGCCTCAGACTTTACAAGGCGGCCTCGATGAATCGCCTGCTACTGGATGGATACACAGCTTCTGTTTTAAAGAAAAACAAACTTACACTTTGTGGAATTGGGGGGACTGGCTACTGGCAAAATTAAGTTTTACATTCTCCCCTACCCCAGACTCTTGGGTCGAAAATGTCTGTGGGCTAGCTCAACCCCAAAGCGCTCTAAAATGTAACTAGAAAAACCCAGAGGAGCAAACAGGAGACTCACACCAGGATTACCTCCTCACCCCTTTCGCTTAGGTCCCCACGGCTTTGTCAGGAAGGAGGAGCTCACAGCAAACTCGCTGCCACTGGCACAGAATCACGAAGCAACTCCACCTGCTGTGGCAGCCAGAGAAGAATGACTGCCTCCTGCTCCCGGTGTTCTGCTAAGTTTCAGGAGATGGAAAATAAATGAAAAGGAGGTGGTCCTGGCAAACAGGCTTCCCATGGCTGTACAGTCCCCTCCCCCAGCCCATCCCAGGAAAGCTCATCTTCAGAGCTGATCACACTGCTGGCATTGTGGGGAGGGAGTCCCTGAGAACTCTACACGCGGGGTCGGGGAACACTCCAGAAGCCTTCTGTTCAGCTCTCTAACAGGACGAGCAATGTCCTCCCCGGGCCATGGTTCTCTGTGAACCTGCCTCTCTGCATGATGCTGGCTGGGGCTGACGGGCACCGCACGGTGGCCTCCTAGCTGTCAGCTAGGCAGGGCAGGTGAGAGCCCACGTGTGGCTCCTTACTGGGGCTCTCAGGTCGGATGGTAGCTGCAGAGGACACTCCTGCTCAGGTGTGCCTTCCATTCTGTTTGTTTTCAGATAGAACGATGACCTCGGCACATGAGTCACCGGAGGGTACGTCTCTACACTTCACCGAGGTCAAGTTAAACACAGGGCTGTGCACACGTACCGGACTGGATTCCATCTTCATTCACCAAAGATGTGGGAGTAGCAGTAAGAAAACAAGGGATGAATTTGCCCTTTGCCCACTAAACTGGACAAGATACAATGAGGAAAGCTCCAGGGAAAGAACTCAAAGGAGTAAGAAGCAACGGGCACAACAGCAGGCCCTTCCTCCTTTCCTTCACTCCGCTGTGCCTGGACACAGTGCTTCCATGTGCTCTCTGGCTGTGCCTGGTCCTCCCACTTAAGGACCATTTGGGACATCTTCCTCTGAGGGACCCGTACACCAGAACAGGAGCTGACAAGCTCTTTCTACAAAGGGCCAGGTAGCGTATATTTTCAGTTTTGCGGGTCATATAGTCTCTGTCACAACAACTCAGCTCTGCCTTTGTAGCCCAGAAGCAGCCACAGAGGATGTGTGAATGAATGGGATGGCTGCGCGCCAATAAAACTGTATTTACAAAAACAGGCAGTGGGGCGGATCAGCCCGTGGGCTGTGGTTTGCCAACCGCTACTCTAGACTGCCCCCTCTCTCTTTATCAAAGCTGCCTGCCCCATGTCCCAGGTGGCTGGGCTCTGCGTTCTAAGCCCAGCAATAACATGATGCCCTTGTTACCTTCCTGAGTGAAGGTGCTTCA
Organism: Physeter macrocephalus; assembly: GCF_002837175.3. Classification (NCBI taxonomy): domain Eukaryota; kingdom Metazoa; phylum Chordata; class Mammalia; order Artiodactyla; family Physeteridae; genus Physeter; species Physeter macrocephalus. The sequence goes on from NC_041233.1 coordinate 74,495,260, forward strand.
GTCTGTCTCCCCTCCCAGATGCCACAGGTACATTTATACAGTCCCTCTGACTGTTCAGCTTGTCTCAGAGGAAAGGCTCTCATCCTGGCAACTCTAGGCATGTTGGACACCTCAGGGCATCCAGAGGGCAGAGACACTCAGTCACTCACGTCTTTACCATCTCTTTCCCCACCTGTAAGACCTGGTCCATTATCATCCACATGAGAGCTTTTCCTCCCATCTCCACCTGCGCTCCCCTTTGACAAATGAAAACTCCATGCTCTCTTTCAATGCTATTTGAAATTAAAACGACATCAGACATCTGACCAACAGGGGTAATCATGCTTTGTTTTCAAACAATACACACCCTTCCCATTCCCTACCACCCCACCACTCCAGACCCGGATAGGACCCTCTAAAGGAGAGGGATCCCCCAACCCCTCCTTTGGAATCACTGGTCTGGGTAGTTGAGATGTTACTCACAGGATCCCAGAGCCTTAAATATACCCCAAATTTTAGGGTGGGGAGGAATCCAGAACACACAGAGTTGAACACCACTATCCACCCGCCACCCATTTAAGACATCCAAAGACTCTTTGCTTTAAGACCTCTGCCAGTCAAAAGGTGCAAGAAAGGAGGAGCAATAATTGTCTAGGGCAATGGGGTGCCCTCTTGCATTTGGGGCAACTTTTGTCACTAACATTCTGTCTTTGCACAACAAAGTGGAAGATGGCAGTAAGTGTTCTGGATAATTCAAACAACAGCTGTCACTGTGGTTTTGGAACTGTGGTTCACTTCTTAATCAAAAGGTATTCGGCCTACAGGAAAGGGGTCCCATAAATCACGGTAAGTTTCAAGAAGTCAACAAAAGGATTCCAGGAGGGAGGCGGCCAGAGCGAGGGAAATCTGATCTTACCCTGTTTTATTAACTTAACATTTTTCTACCAGCATTTGTCTTCTCCCCTCTAAAATTCCTCCACTGACTTGAAGGATAAAGAGGCAAATCTGTTGCTGGCAAACCCCAGAGTTGGTAGGCCATGATTCTACTTCTCCCTCAAATATCAGCTTCAAGACAAAATATAATAACCCCCCAAATTTGCTCCTCCTCATGAGTAATAAATTATAAATAAGTTAGATTTCAAAGCCAGAGAACCTAAGACAACCCTGATACAGGCTAAAAAAAAAAAAAAAAAAATCACATCTCAAGTTACAATATGAAAGCCCAGCCTGGCTTTTTACTCAATATTATGGTTGGTTTAGCAGCAGTACGTGTTCAGGGACTACTTCCAGTGCTTTAGAAAACATTGAATTCTACCTTACCTGACAGCATGGTCACACAAAAGCCCTCATCCTGCCCTGGAAGAAAGCAGGCTGATTGGGGTTTTAATGCCAACTATACATACTTCTTGCCTCCATGGAAATATATGGACACCATTACCCCTGAGCTCCCTTCTGATTATTCCCAGAGCAAGAAATCACCCACAATTCTGCACGCTCACACGTATTTTTGACACTGCCTAGAAACATAACAGAATCCTTTCCCTTTGAGGCACATTCTACACAATAGCTACAAAGGGGCTTGAAATGATCAAATATGAGAGAATATTTCAGCAACTCTCATATTCAACTGGTTTTATTTTAAACTATCAAAGGAGCTGGGTTTGGGGAAGTGGCATCTGGCCCCTAAGAACAGGAGGACTGAGCCCTGTGAAGACTAGTTTCATTGCATTTTTCCTTTCATTTGGCTTTTCTGGCTTGTAACCTGGCTGGCTGGAGGCTAGAACCAGAGACGGTCTGGCAAATGCAGGTACAAACAGAGACAAGCCCCTTTGGAGTCACTTTGTAAACAGAGTTGACATGTGGGTAAATAATGTCGCAGTGTCGCTGCTCCAGGCCAGCTGATGATTTCCCGCGGGCTTCCCAGCCTGGGAGATGGCCCATCTGACCGGCCAGGAGAGCTGCCGCCAGCAAAACACTCCTCTGCCCTGGAGGCTGGCAGTGGACTGTTGCCAGAGAGCCGGGTTGGACTTTAAAGGGCTCAATTTGAGAGAATAATGCAACTGATTTGTAATTAATTAAATGCCTGATTCTAAAAAAAAAGTTTTGCGACTTGTAAGCCTAAAATTGTACACACTAGAGCAGGAGTTGGCAAACTACGGCCTCAAGAGCCAAATCTTGTTTTAGTAAATAAAGTTTTATTGAAACCAGCTGTGTCCATTTAGCAGCATATTGCCGTGGCTGCTTTTGTTTTGCAAAGGAAGAGTTAAGGAATTGTAATATTTACTACCTAAACCTTTACCAAAAAGTTTGCAGACTCCTGCACTAGGGAAAGAGACAGAGGGAAAATGCTGACAATGACTTATTCCCAGGGGTGGTCACTGTATTAATTCATAAACTGAAGTAAAAATTAGATTCACCCTAAACAGCTAACAGCAGTGGAAGGGCTGGGGCAATATGGTCAACATTTGGTGGAATAGTATGCAACCATCAAAAATTACATTTATCAATCATTTTACTAGCATATAGAAGACATAATATCTCAAGTGAAAAGTGCAGAATACCAAATACATTACTAATTAATCTCAACTAAGCGAAAAAAAAAAAAGAAAAAAGTTGTTTTGCAGAGAAAAACCAACAGATGAAAACACACCCAAACTTTAGCATTTGAAATGCGGGAATTTGGATGAGTTTTTTCTTTTCTTCGTTATACTTTTAGGGTTTCTAAAAGCCATTTCTACAATAAATATTGCTTTTATGAGAAGAAACGTTTATGAATAAGAATTAAAGAGTTCATAAACTATATATTATAGTGGGAGAAGTTGTTCTTAGGATAAAATAATCTTATTGCTGAGCTGCTAGCTGCCAAATTAAAACACAGAAAGCAGGGAGGGAGGGAGGGAGGGAAAAAGGAGGAAGACAAAGGTCATATGATTCTCTGTGTAAGAAAAAGACCATTTCGGTTTCTAGTAGAGATGAAATATTTTCCTGGTGAAAGTTTTCAAGAGAATAGGTCCCATGTTCCTGAGCAGGATATTCAATGATGGAAGTAAAGGTCTGTGAGCTGACTTCTAACTGCTCTTCAGGCTGGAGATATTTTTAGATATTCAGGTTGGACGTTAGGGTAACCATGAAGACTCTTGGAGAGGGTGAACAAGAGTGTTCTCCTGTTCTGTTTCTTTTGGGGAAAAAAAGCAGATATTTCCAAAAACTCTCATAAGTATTAACCAAACATCTGTATGAAAAAAATGTCCCTGCAATGCTTGGTAAAACTTACGATATCAAAAACAATGCTATCATCTCCATTTTAATTCATTGCATATTTTTTGCTGTGTTTGTGATTGTGCAGAGCTTCCTAATAACAAAACTGGAGCTGGAAGAACTAACAGACTGAAGTGTTAAAAATAAAGATTTCGCTGTTTGTCCCAGACTAGACATTGAAATGCTATATAGTAAAGTGATAGATGGCTGCAGACTGCATGGTGAGCAGAACTTTCCATGGATATACTTTTATTTTCTATTTACTTCTACACAAAGCTTTTGACCAAAGATGGAGAAAAGAAAGCAGATGATTATTAAACTGTACAAAATGACGTCAAACATAAAGGAAAGACAAAGAAAAGAATCTATTCTATAAAAGCCTGTCAACCTCTTTATTCTGTCCACTGTGAAGGCTAAGAAACCCAGAGTTATGTTTCTCTGACATCACAAGAAATCTCTTAAAGTTAGAATCCAAGCCCTTTCAGCCAAGTTAAATTGAGAAATAAGGTTTGATTACCATTAAAAGCAGAAAGTAGGACAAACTTAGAGACAGTCATATGTCACCAAGTTTCTAGCCCTAGAAGAGAGAGTCTTTGAACTCTATAAAGAACTACCCAGGGCTTCCCTGGTGGCGCAGTGGTTGAGAGTCCGCCTGCCGATGCAGGAGACACGGGTTCGTGCGCTGGTCCGGGAAGATCCCACATGCCGCGGAGCGGCTGGGCCCGTGAGCCATGGCCGCTGAGCCTGCGCGTCCGGAGCCTGTGCTCCGCAATGGGAGAGGCCACAACAGAGAGAGGCCCGCGTACCGAAAAAAAAAAAAAAAAAGAACTACCCAGAATGAAAACCAGAAGAAAGATGTGTCAAAAACATTTAAATCGCCAGTCACACCATCCCCGCTTCTCACTCCCAGAGATCTAACACGGGGAATGAGGTCTCTCTACCTCCAGCTCAAGTGCAGAATAATCTTCTTACCAGCAAGTTCAAGCCCACCAGTGAGTCTCCTGGTCTCGATTTAGATGAAAAGAGTAGCTGTGAATTCATATCCAATGAGTCCCTGAGTTCGCAATTGACCAAAAAAAACCCCTTGATCTAAAAAATATATATATTACTTGCATCTAGCCTCTTTTATACATTGCAAGGAAGTGTGCTGATGAAGAAAAAGGGATTTAGAGGCTATTTCATTATAAACTGCAAAGACATACTTGAAATAAAATTGCCCCTCTTTGAGAGTGGCACCATCGATTTTCCAATACAGGAGAAGCACTGGGTCAGCAGTTTGGCTGTGGTTCAGACAGAAACTTTTCTTAAAGTTGCATCTGCACAGCAAACGTACTGTTCTGCTTTTCAGTTAGAGTGTTTGTTACACGTAAATAAAGATAAAGATGCTTTCATTTGTGTTTTACATAAAATCAAGAAAGAAAACATTAATTTTCCTTGTTAAGGAATATTATTTTTATTTAAGGTAGATTTGGGAAAAGGGTGATGGATATTACGGACCTCAGACCTCACCTCTCAAGTCACCCCGAGTTACCACCAATAAGATTAGAATTCTTTATTTAAAAATACTGTATCAATGTAAAATGCTATTAACTGAAAGATGTACTTTTATGTGAAAGAAGAAACAGAGAGAGGGAGGGAGGAAGGGAGGGATGGAAGGAGGAAGGAAGGAAGGAGGGAAGGAAGGGAGGGAGGAAGGGAGAGAGGTAGGAAGGAAGGGAAAGGAGGGAAGAAAGACAATTATGAATGTTTAAGATGCCACTGATTATAAGATGCATCATGATTTCAAAAATGTTGAGAAGTGGCGTGGGGGAGCGGATCTTAGAATTAATTAGATATCTTAGGTTTTTCAAATGAATGATACTCCGGAGTCACCTGCACTTCACCAGTTCCTTCAGAAAACTTTTAAGTTGGAATTGTTGTATCTCAGATCTTCCAGGGCAAGCAATGGTTATTTTCTTATATACCAGTTAACTCCTTTCTACAGCTATACAAAAGGATGATGGTAATCTGTTACCTGAGTTGGTTGGAAACTAAATGGGTACTTGGTAATTAAACATTCTGGTCAATAAAGAGTTACATTTATCAAACAATTGAAACAGTACCATATATTTAATATCAAGATGATGTTTAACACTATTTACTCGTTAATAATATTTATTTAAAAAAATTAAAATATAGTTAATGTATAATATTATATAAATTACAGGTGTACAATACAGTGATTTACAATTTTTAGAGGTTATACTCCATTTACAGTTCTTATAAAATACTAGCTATATTTCCCGTGCTGTACAATATGTCCTTGTAGCTTATTTTATACCTAATAGTTTGTACCTCTTACTCCCCTACCCTCATATTGCCCCTCCCCGCTTCCCTCTCCGCATCGGTAACCACTACTTTGTTCCCTATATCTGTGAATCTGTTTCTTTTTCGTTATATGTCTTTAATGAAATATTCAATGCCTCAAAGTCACAATTATGAACACTACTGTCCACTACACAGTGAAAATGAAAAATAAGAATTATTAAATAATATAAAATTATATATTATCAAATATACAATATTAAATAATTGTATATTAGCTAATTATCTGCTAATAATTCCATTAGCAGATAATTTAGGGCCTACTCTGCTTCAGTGAGGTTCTCATTATTGCCGAAATTGGTGGACCCAGGACCTTTCAGCTCAATATCCTATTGCCAATAATAGCCCTGAGATACTCCTGGTGGGAGGACCCATCTCTGCCCTTATATCAGCCTCAATCACAGAGGCACAGTATGGATACCTTTAGTAGTTATTTATCATTTCAGAACCCCTACGCCTTTCCAGATCCCTGTGAATTCACTTTTTCCTCCTAGCTGCACCACCCGATCATGAATAAAAGAAGGGCCGTCGACCATCCTCTAGCCCAGTCTCACCTCACTTGCTCCAGCATCCCTGAGAAATTATCGCTCAGTCTCATGTCTGGCACAAATAAGCGCTCAATAAATAGCTGTTGGATGAGGGATCACATCATGTCTACAGCAGTATTCAAAGCAGGACCTAACCAGCCTGAGAAGAGATGGAAGATCCTGCCTTGACTTCAAACACTCTACTTCTATTTTTTCTATACCTTTAATTCTGCTGCAACACACTATTGATTCACACTGAGTCAACCAAGACCCCAGACAAGATGTAGCCATTGTCCTGTATTTGTGGATTTGGTTCTCTGAACCTAAGAGTAGAATGTTATTTATGTCTCCGAAGGCAAGAGGTGTTTAGCTCTTAGGGGCCCAGGCTGAGCTGTGATGACTAGTCCTCAGAGCGCGCGCGCGCACACACACACACACACACACACACACACACACACACACACACACACACACACAAAGCCCCTGAGGGCAGGACCTTGGCTATCTTGTTTACTATCATGCTGCCAGTGACGAGAATAGTGATGAACATGGTAGACGCCCAGTGAATATTTGCCAAATGAATGCTGACTGCATGAGTCTCATCACATTTCATGGTATATTTGGTCCATATTCAAGCTGCTCAGGGTTCTTGGGGATCTTGAATCCATCATAAGCTGTAGTCAGAATCCCTGCAAGCATCCTACAGTCCACGCCAGGGGACGGCAAACTACACCCACAGACCAAGTCCAGCCCACCGCCTTCTTTTGTATAACTCACTAGCTAAGAATGGCTTTTACATTTTTAGTTACTTGGAGGGGAAGATCCAAAGAACAACAATATTTCATGACAAGTGGAAATGATCTGGAAATCAAATTTTAGCCTCCAAAGATAAATTGTACTGGAACACAGCCATACTCAATTGTTATATATGATCTATGGCTGCTTCTGAGCTACAGTAGAGTTGGGCAGATGCAACTAAGGCCATAGAGACCGGAAAACCTAAGATATTCATGATGGCACCCTTTACAGAATAAGTTTGAGCACCCCTAGTCCACTCACATTGTTTTGTCCTCCTCTTAACCATTATTTAAAATGTTAAACAGAGCGAAGGCAAGGACTGAAGTTTGAATCACGTGCACACTCTGGAGACCTCCCTGCAGGGGGGTTCAGCCCATTTTTACCAACCGTTGGGTCTTTTTCAAGTGGATATGGACCCTCATACTGAGTTAGGCTCTCATTTTTCCGTCATGTCTCCAAAGGCTCAATGGGAGGTTGCTGAAACCCAGGAGGTCAAGATGATGGTGGGTTTGAGAATTTCCCGAGTGTTGCAGCCCTCATTCTAACAGCCTCCCAAGGCAGGGAATAGCCCAGGAGACGTTCACTCTCGGGCAGGTGAGGTGTGTGAGAGCGTATGACTAGCACATGCAAGAAAGCAACTCATTTCCAATAATCAATTTGACTGAACGGTGTGAATCTCTGCTGTGTACTCGGTAATGTACTAGACCTTGGAGAATCCCATCTGAGGTCTCTGCCTTCCAGGTGGTCTCACCTTCCTGCCTCCCTCATATCCTGCTCAATTCTCTCCCTCTACACACAGGATGCCTCCTTGCTGGAGCCTGAGCCTATTTAAAACAAAAAAACCCACTATTTCTGAGGCTAAATGACTTGACAAATTAACATCAGCCTTAAATAACAAACCCCTTTTAGATTCCAAGGACAAGGGGGCTGGAAACCCTCTCTACTGAGCTACAGGGAAGTGATGAATTGATATTCTGAATCAATTATCTTTTATTTCTCTCAAATAACATATCATTTGGTTTCCATAAAGTTCTGGCCATTGCCTTCTGGAAAATTCATGGAGCCAAGAAGAAAAGGAGAGGAAATGATTACAAAGAATTTTCTCTCAACGCCACTAATTTGTTGAAGCCCCTTCAAAGTTCTGAGCAACGGCACCAAAGCAGCTCAGGTCCTGATTCTCTCTCTTATTGCCCTGCCTTTTCATTCATCCTCTGGCAACTGCTGACTGCCAAGGAGAAGCCGCGGTGTGGTGCAGGGAGCTGTCTGCAGGTGAGTGTTCAATCCGGATGGCAAAGATCCAGAGAAGAAGAAAGACTGGGAAGACATCCCGTAACACCCAATTACCTTGGAGAGGGATTTGCCCAGGAATAAACCACAGAATGCTAAAGTGGCAGTTATTGTCAAATCTTGTTTAGACCACAGAACCAAAGGAGGAAGAAAGAGCCAGTGGAAAGCATGAAGCGGAGGTGGGGCATTATTTCATCCCGGGAGGCAGTGGCTAAGAGCTGCCGAGCACTGGCCTCAGTGAGACTTGCCCCCCACGGGAAGCCCTCCCGAATCCCTCCACATCTCACAGATCTCCCCCCTTGGCCAGTCTCCCCCAGCTCTTCCCTTCCATAGAAATCACGGTCCCCCTGAACAGCAGGCTGCTTTGACTTGTGAGCTAAGCCTTGGCTACTCCCTAGAGTGTGAAGCTGCTGGAATTGCCATGGATAATGTTTTATATCCCTATGTATCCCTCACAGCACCTGAAAACATATAGAAAGTACATAATATTTATCAAAAGAATGAAGAGTGGCAAAATGGCCACTTTTTCCTTCACGAAATCTGAAGTAGGCATTTTCTAAAGATGAGGTGCCCTCTGAGCAAGACAGACTTGGCTCCTGCCCTTCTTGCTCTTATTTGACAGCCTTTAAAGTGCTGTCCATTTAAAAGGGACCTTCTCTTTCTGATGCCTGCAGAAGTGATTGGCAGCTGTAGACCTTCTGGGCCACCGAGAATTTCACATTTCAGAAAGAAGGGCAATGCTGATTCCAAGCAATGGAGCTCACCTAAGCCTATAAATGACATCAGTGCCTACACCTCAGTACACTTGCATACGGGGAACTGAGACAGAGCTGAATTATTTAGCCACAGTGCTAGCCCTTGCCACATCCAGTAACTTCATTGTAGTAACATCAGCATTCCTAGATGCCAGGGGCCTTTCCTTCAGATGAATACTTGAGTAACATTTTAATCTTTCTATCTTAACATAAACACTAACAAGACCAAAATCTGCACTCCAGGTGACTTTACATTAAGACGTTCCAGAAGCTCTTATGTATCACTGCAGATAGTGAAGAAATTATAAAAGTAGCCATATCGTGTTCTATTTTATTAAATGTTGCTTTATTTTTCTTACTTTGGGTTGGTCGGAGACTGTAGCATGAGTTTATTAAAATTTAAAAGTGGTAAAAACTTTTCAGCTGTGATGGAATAACTTACAGTAGATCTCAGCAGGAGAGAAGTTGGATAAAATACCAAAACCTTCTGTCTTAAAGGCATCAGAGATCCACCAAGGCATCCAGGACTTGAGAAGGCACGACCCAGAAAGAAGGGAGGTTCACTGAGATGAGCCCAAATTTCTGCACACCTCTTTTCTCCTTGGAGCATTTGCCAGTGTTTGGCGAGAAGCAAAATCTGAGAACCAAAGAGGAAAGAGGCTGCTAAGAGGTAGAGGAGCCAGCGGAGGTTAGGCAGCCCCACAAGCTGGAGCGACAGAACTTGGAGTTCAGTGTTGCCAAGTAGCCGGAGTTTGAAGGGCAAGATCCCAGAGAAAATCAAGGTACAGAGGACTGGGCCCAACACTCTGTGATTTCTCCTAGAAGCATTTTCTTAGTAAGTTGCACAGAAAGAGAAGCTAGGAAGCCAAGCAGAAAAGGGTTTAAGAGCAGAACAGAATTTGTGGATATCTCAAAATGGTGGAAAGACAAAATTTGAGTTCTAGACCCACCAACATTTTAGGGCTCCAGGAAACACCAGAGGATGACATCCTAGGAGTAGGAGCAAACCAGGAGGGAGCCGAGCATTGCAAAATCTCGAAACCAGGCTTGGGTCACCTTGGTCCCTGTTGGACTGAAGTAATCTGCCTCTGCTGCTTGCCCAAGGAGAGGGTGTACTCTTTCTGGAGGAAAGAAAACATTATGCAAAGCTTCTGCAAAACTCATACGGAAACACCTAGCATATAGTGTAAAGTCACCTGATCATACCAAGAAACAGAACCAAGACAAAAAATTTGCATTGAAAACAGACTACAGTTAACCCAGGTATTAGAGTTATCAGACACAGACTTTAAAATAACTACAATTAATATGTTCAAGAAAATAGAATAAAACTGAAATGTATAAAAAGGTGGAAATTCTAGAACAGAAATAAATGGAAATTCTAGAAAAATAGAATAACTGAAACTAACAATCCACAGAGCATTTTAACGGAAGAGTAGACACAGCTGAAGAGAGAAATGAGTATTGAGAAATACAATAGAGAATAGGCAAGAGTGAAGAATGGATAGAAAAGGAGTTGGAAAGTACAGAAAACAGCATGGAAGGCATATAGGGCACGATGAAAAGGTCTAAAACGTATGTAATCAGTGTCCCAGAATGGGAGAATAAAAGGAATGGGCTGAAGCAATATTTGAAGAGATAATGGCTAAGAATTTTCCAAAACTGAAAATTAGCATGAAGTCACAGTTTTGAGAAATGCTATGAAACCAAGTAGGATAAATACAAAGAAAAATCACATCTCGGCACATTACAATAAAATAGCCGAAAACAAAGACAAACAGAAAATCTTAAAGCAGACAGGAAAAGAAGACACATTATCCTTTTTTGCTTTTTTGCACTTTCATTGCCAGGTAGGTACTCAGAAGAATTGCACTATGTCCTCCAAAGACTTAAGCAAGAATATTGAAGGAAGCACTCTTTACAACAGCCAAAAACTGCAAGCAAGCCAAATGATCATGAACAGTACATCAGATAAAATATGGTAACGTCATACAATGGAATACTATAAAGAAATAATAATAAAAAACTACTGCTATACACACAACATAGATGAAACTCACAGATATAATGTTAGGCAAAAGAAAGGAGAAACAAGAGAGTAACTGATAGGATTCTACTTGCATTAATTTTTTTAAAAATAGGTAAAACTAATCTGACCTACTAATCGAGAGGTGAGAGCAGTAATTACCTCTGGGCAAGCTTGGACTTGGAATGGTACAAAAAGTGTCCTGGGATGCTGTAAATGTTCTATATCTTGATCTTGGTGGTGGTTACACAGGTGTGTACATATATAAAAATGAATTAAGCTATAAACTTAAGATTTGTGCTCTTTACATAACTTAGGCCTCAATAAAAATATTTAAAAACTGAAAACAAAAACTGAAAGCAAGATAAAGACATTTCTAGAATAATAAAAATTAAGAGAATTAATCACTCACAGACCTGTATTAAAGGAAATACTAAAGGGAATTTTATTTTATTTTGTTTTCTTTTTAGACGGAAGAAAAATGATCCCAGATGGAAAACCAGCGATGCAGGAAGAAATAAAGAGAAATGGAAAAGGTAACTTATGTCATGTGGGTAGTCCTAAGTAAATATATAAATCTATAAAAATATTTTACATATATAAATAAATCTATAAAAATACAAAAATTGGGAAGTAACATGCATGACAACAGTAAAAAGGAGGGAAGGGGATAAATAGAGTGTAGAACTGTTCAAAGATCCTAGCATTGTCTGGAGGAGAGAAAGTACTCATTTAAATTAGACTCTAAAAAGTCAAAGATGCATGTTGTAATATCTACATTAGCCACCAAAATAAGAGTAAAGGATGTGCAAGTAATAGGCTAACAGAAAAGGAAAGCTTGTATGATTAAAAAAAAAAGCAATTAAAAAAATATTTAAAATAGATGGGCAAAAAATGAGGTATCATCTCACACCGGTCAGAATGGCCATCATCAAAAAATCTACAAACAATAAATGCTGGATACTGTAAATAGAGCTGTAAAGCAATTATACTCCAATAAAGATGTTAAAAAATATATAATGAAGTAACAGATGAAAAACAAAACACAACAAAACAAAATGCTGGAGAAGGTGTGGAGAAAAGGGAACGCTCCTACACTGTTGGTGGAAACGTAAATTGGTACAGCCACTGTGGAGAACAGTTCAGAGGTTCCTTATAAAACTAAACATAGAACTACCATATGACCCAGCAATCCCACTCCTGGGCATATACCCAGAGAAAACCCTTATTCAAAAAGATACATGCATACCAATGTTCACTGCAGTGCTGTCTACAATAGCTAGGACATGGAAGCAACCTAAATGTCCATCAACAGAGGAATGGATAAAGAAGATGTGGTGCATATATACAATGGAATATTACTCAGTCATTAAAAGAAACAAAATTGTGCCATTTGCAGAGACGTGGATGGACCTAGAGACTGTCATACAGAGTGAAGTAAGTCAGAAAGAGAAAAACAAGTATCATATAATATCCTTTATATGTGGAATCTAGAAAAATGGTACAGATGAACTTATTTGCAAAGCAGAAATAGAGACACAGATGTAGAGAACAAACGTATGGATACCAAGTAGGGAAAGGGGGGTGGGATGAACTGGGGGTCTGGGATTGACATATATACACTATTGATACTATGTATAAAATAGATAACTAATGAGAACCTACTGTATAGCGCAGGGAATGCTACTCAGTGCTCTGTGGTGACTTAAATGGGAAGGAAATCCAAAAAAGAGGGGATATATGTACACGTATAGCTGATTCACTTTGCTGTACAGCAGAAATTAACACAACATTGTAAAGCAACTATACTCGAATAAAAATTAATTAAAAAATAAGATAAACTAATAAAATAAAATAGATGGGCAAAATATGAAATAAAGAAAGGTAGGTAGACATCCAAATACACACGATTAAGCAATAAGCACATTAAATGTATAAATGTTCCACATACTTGCATTAAAAGATATATATCTTTATAAATTTAATATTATATATATAATATCTTACATATATAAAATATCTCCTGTGTCCTTAATATAAATATAAGGACACAGAAATAATAAATCTTGGAAAAATATACTATGCAATAGTCAGTCAAAGAAAGTAGACACACTACCATTAGATAAGATGGACTTTAATACAAGAAACATTATTAAAGAGGGCTATTTCATAACGACAAAAGTATCAATCCAAATGGAAGATATAATAATTCTAAATCTGTATGCATCTAATAATATCTTTTCAAATATATAAAGCAAAAATCGATAGACCTAAAGGGAGAGATACTCAAATCCACAATCATATTAATGTTTTATTAAGCAAATAGTCCAAAGTAAAAGAGGGAAATGTGGGACCATTATCTAAAAGATTTATTTAAACTGACATTAAAAAAAAAACTATTGTTACCATTTCCATTTTGCAGATTAAGAAACTCAGGCATTGAGGTTAAGACACAGTGCCAGGGGGTACCAAAGCCAAGATTTGAACCCAGGCAGTCTTACCTCAGAGCTCACACTCTTAACCAGTATACTCTACTGGGCAAACAAACATAAACAAAATAATTACAAATTGTAGTAAGGACTGTGAAGAAAAAAATTAAGTGAATAGGGTTAAGATGTAACAGTTACTATTACTATGGCTGTCTGTTGGATCACTGGGTAGAAAATCTACTCAGAATGGGTGGTCAGGAAAGGCATTTATGACCTGAAAGATGGGACAGGTACAGCTATGTGATGAGCAAGAGGAAGAGCATTCCAAGAGAAGCAGCATGAGCAAAGGTCCTGAGGCCAGTGTGACTGCCATGTAAGAGGTGTGGTTTGGTACCAGATCTGCTTGGAGAAGCAGGCCAAGGCCAGATCATGCCTTGAAGTCCTTGTTAAGGAAGACTCTGTCTCATGTGTATCCCCAGCGCCTGGCATGATGCCTGGCACATAATAGGTGCTCAGTAACAGATGGATGAATCCTTAACTTGAGCTACAATTAAACTTGTGTAAAGGGTGAATCATTTATGGTGAGGTTTGGGGATCAGGCAAGAGCACCAGATCTATTTAAAACCAGACAGCCAGTTGGCTTTGATTAGTCCACACCTCTGCAAGGAGTCATCCTCATGTGAACCGAGATCAACACTGACAGCCAGACGCACAGGCAACATCTGGTTTACTTCCAGCTCAAAACAGGAACTTTCCATTGCCGCTGGTCACTAGACTTCTTCCAGTCCCCAAAGGACCTCAGCAAACGAGGCATGCTAATTGGATCAAATCGGAAATCAAGGTTCCAATTAGATCAGGCCTCTCTTCCTCATGACAGCCCCAAATAGGCAGGTCCATGAGGAGGATTTAGCCTTAGGCCAGCACCCACGGGACAAGATTTCCTTATTTTGCCTAAGCCAGTCCGGGGTCCGGTTGGATTTTCATTCAGATATGTTTGGGGGTTGCTATGACGAAGCCTCCTCAGACTGATGATGTAAGTCATGGTATTCACCACTCTCTTCCCTCCGCCCAGAACCAAACCACCTGGACCCTTCAGATACTCTCTGCCAACAGTGACCATAGTCATACTGCAAGTCATACATGTACAAGTCATACATCCTTGACCCTGAATGAACACAGCCCTGTTGCTCTTGAAGCCTTCATCACGGTTTTGTGACTTTCTTTTGGATCGTCCCGACCCCCCAACCCCGGGCTTTCTCAAAGTGCCCAAAACATTCCAGATCTGGGCAAACAAGTGTTTGCCAGGATAATCTGGCGTGATTTGACAACCCCTATAGACCAGCCGCAATCTTTCTGACCAGCACCTCATCCTCACCCCTCATCGACATCTCACCATAACGCATCGGTGGCAACTTTGGGGGTCCCCAGGCAGCCCTGGAGAGTAACCCAACACCTTTTTTTGGTGCCCTGTTCTCTCCTTGTTGCCAGGACGGAGGGAGTGTGGGAGTTCGAGGCTGTTGTCCTGATTTATGAGACTTGTCTCGGAATCTGACTGTTAACTGCTGTAGTACTTACATAGTAAAACCCAACTCAAACGATCACGAAGCACGTGGACGATTTCACAGACACCCTACGCCGGTGCGCCGGAGGGGCTGGTGAAAGGGCTGGCGGTGCCAGGGGAGGTCCAGAGGGTGACGTTGGGACCACTCGGCAGGGTGGGACGCATCCTGCTCGCAGGTTTTTTGAGCCAAAACGGACTTGAAAGTGGCCTAGCCTCACAAAGGAGGCTCGGAATGATCCACTTTCTCATCCCCTCAATCCATTTAAATGCACTCTGGGCCTATCATCATTTTTCTAGTTTTTTTAGAACTTTGTTGCTCATAGAGTCCCATTCAGTCCTTGATTTTCTCCAATTGCCTCGTATTTTGCTCACAGGACTGAGCTGTTGAAAGGTGTGTGAAGCAGTATCTGTATGTTATTTTTAACTGGTTCGGTGGGGAAAATCCTTTCCTGTGTCTTTCTTGTTCTCAGGAATCAGGTAAACTGGGTTCAGAAAGACTTCAGCACCAAAAAAAAAAAAAAAAAAAAAAAAAGCAGAAATTTTAGAGCATCTTTAGAAAAGCAATTCTGCCACAGAGAATTTATTGTTTTGATTAACCAAGTGCAAGTCTCTTTGGCTCTGCCACGGTCTCTCCTTCGATCAAGGGAGGGCAAAGAAAGCACCGTGTATGTTGCCGCTTCTTTATTGATTTCCATCATTGATGTCAGAGAATCGCATTTCACCCCTCGGTTCTTTAACTCCTACTTTAAAAAATACGGATCAGGGGCTTCCCTGGTGGCGCAGTGGTTGCGCGTCCGCCTGCCGATGCAGGGGAACCGGGTTCGCGCCCCGGTCTGGGAAGATCCCACGTGCCGCGGAGCGGCTGGGCCCGTGAGCCATGGCCGTTGAGCCTGCGCGTCCGGAGCCTGTGCTCCGCAACGGGAGAGGCCGCAACAGAGGGAGGCCCGCGTACCACACAAAAAAAAAAAAATATGGATCATTGGCTTCTTTGTGTTAAGAGAATGTTGCCCTCTTTGCTGCAGTGAAGGAACATTCCTGGTCCCCTAAAAACCCGTAATGACTTAATAGCGTTTAAAACACACCCTACTGAGTCTTTAATTATATCAAGCTACTGTAGTAGTGAAATTAACTAGATTGCAACTCCTGCAGGAGTGACCTAGATGACAAGTGGGGTGGGTTTCAAACATCTGGCCAGCTTTCCCAGCAATTTATGATGGATGGAAGTTTATTAATAAAAAACAGCTGAATGGTGGGGGACTTGCTTTTTATATTTATTTTGTGTCCTAGGTATATAACGACACCTGATCCCTTCTCGGCATGATTACATAAGTGAGGATTTATTTGTTTTCTTGGTAAACCTCAGATTTGCACATAAAATTTATCTGGCCTCCTTTAATGATTTACATACATAGGGCTTTAACGGGCTAATAAGCTCCATGATGGTGCAATTAGTAACCAATTCTAAGCCTCCTTTCTAAAAATGTGAGAGGATAGTTTTTAACTCAAGGTTCCCTCCCTGGTGTGTTTCTATAAATGACTGAAGCACACACACACACAAGTATTAAGTTATTAAGAATATATTTAAAAGAAAAAAATCATGTTGGGCACTTGAATGTGAAAATATAACTAGGCATAGAAGAGTTTTTCTTTCCATTGTTTTATAGTTTTGGCCGCACTGCACAGCTTGTGGGATCTTAGTTCTCTGACCAGGGATCAAACCCGTGCCCCCTGCAGCGGAAGCACAGAGTCTTAACCATTGGACCATCAGGGAATTCCCCAAAGAAGAGTTTTTATATCAAATAAGATCATATATGGGATGTAGTATAGCATAAACTGCTTGGAATATAACAAATTTAACAAACATGGGATATATCAAGCAAAGAAATCATAAAGTACAGAATGACCTAGGTTGTTTGGATTTTAACAAAAGATCCAAAGGTTGTAAGTAGAGTGATATTTGAGGGGTTGTTTTTTAATCCAAGTCTTGTCACAGAGAAAGCAGTTCTCATTTACTTTAATACCCAAAAGCCAAACTGCTCACACAACGGCATTTCACTTAAAATATGTCTTAACAATCACTGACATAAACATGTCTACAACCGATAACTTCATGTGTCAAATGAAAAGAATGGAGGAGGAAAGTTGACGTGTATCACAGGAAAACCTGGAGCATCCAATGAAGCCCAGACATTTCAATTACTTTAGGATGACTGCAGTTAAACTCCTTTGCTTGTCTGCACTAAACCCAAACAGCAGAAACAAGTGTGGACTGGTACAGTTTACATTACACTTTGCCGTCCGTATAAGGTGTGGTCCAAATGCTTTCACTCTCACCAACACATCAACGGAACATTTAGTCTGGATCTTTGTAGGTGAAATAAAGAGAGTCATTAAAGTAATTAATTGCACAGATAATCCAAGTTTTTTTAAAAAAAATCCATTTGCCCCAATTATTTGGCTATCACAAGAAAATTTAGGTTGAATTACCAGGAAAATTGTTTCCATCTTTTATTCCCTTTGTATCCGAATGCTGCTTGCAGGAGCTTGAAAAGCCAGGAACATGCAGGCCCCAGGAATGCCCGTGGCTGGCTCTCTTATCTTGAATTTATTTTCTTAAGGACTCTAACAGGAGTAGCAAGTGTGAACATCTGTCTCAACATATAGCCACAGACTTTATTTTCACTAGGAAACATTTGCCTTCCAAATGCTAATGGGTCGAATCCACTCTTATTTATTTTCTGTCAGCCCCTCACATGGCACCAAAAGGAGACAGAGCATTTTCTGAGCTTGGGGACATGAAGGAGCCAGTTAGCCTATTTTGATTATGTGATTGTGAGGGATGCTGTCCACGTCGGCTCCAGGCAAGGGACCCTGAGGTAGAAGATGCTAAAGGATGCTCTGCTCCACTGCTCAAGAGTGAGCAGCAAACCACCATCCCTTGGGATGAGTGAGGTGCTGCTCAGGACAGTTGAGGAGAATGGTCTGTGCATGCATCTTCTCTGGAGGAAGCCCAGCCACACCACGCCAGGACTGGTGGTAAATTTTGCTAAATTCACTTCGAGCAGTACAGGCTGAAATTATTACTTTATGTAACAAGCAATGCCAGCAGCTTTTTTCGTTTTCTTAACAGAATCGAGATGCAATCAACAAACAGACACTTTCTGCTCATTCACACATTTATCAGGGCTGACCACACACCAGAGAGGGTGGCAGGCACCGGGGCAGCGATGCTCAGACGCCGGTGTAAAGAATCACCAAAAAGCCTTGTTAAAAAGGCAGAGTTGGGACTTCCCTGGTGGTCCAGTGGTAAAGAATCTGCCTTCCAATGCAGGGGATGCAGGTTCGATCCCTGGTCGGGGAACTAAGATCCCACATGCCGCGGGGCAACTAAGCCCGCGCGCCGCAACAACTGAGCTTGCGCACCTCAACTAGAGAGCCCACTTGCCACAAACTACAGAGCCCACGCACCCTGGAACCCGCGTGCCACAACTAGAGAGAAGCCCATGCGCCACAACGAAGATCCCGCGTGCCACAACGAAGACCCAACGCAGCCAAAAATAAAAGATTAACTAATTAATTAATTTTTTTAAAAAAAGAATCACTAAAAAAAAAAAAAAAGGCAGAGTCTCCAAGCTCAGAAATCAGGATCAACCCGGTGAGGCTCCAGGTGATTCTCAGATAGGTGATCCCAGACCACACATTGATACATAAAAGGCTTCAGAGATGAAGGGTGAATTTGCTTTTATTTGTTTATGTCTGTCTCTCTCCTCTAGATGGTAAGATCCTCTAGACCAGGGACCAGCAATTTTTTTCTGCCAAGGGCCAGGTAGTAAATCTATTTGAGGCTTTGTGGGCCAAGAGGCCACATGCTTTGCCGTTGTCGCATGAAAGCAGCCGCAGACAGTACAGAAATGAGTGAGTGTGGCAGCGTCCATGGCCCTTACAGAACAGCCAGTGGGCTGGATCCGGGCTAGGGCCACAGTTTGCCAATCCCTGGTCTAGTGCAGGGCCTTGATCTCACTGGTCTCGGAACCCACCACACCTATCAGAGTGCCTCAAAAATGCGACGTGATTGAGAAATGTTTATTGAGTGGATGGTCATAGTTCTTGCCTCAAGGATACATGTGCTGGTAGGGAAGACAGTTGGCAAAATAACAAATCATCACAATGTAAGAGGAGCTCTAGGGAATCTGTGTACCACGTTCTACGGGAACATGAAGGCAGAAGGAATGTCACATGTTGGGGTGCCAGATGGAGCAAGTGGAAATACAAAGTCCGGTTCACTGCGAATCTCAGATAAAAGGTGACTAAATTACTTGGAGCATACACTGAAAAACTATTGGTTGTTTGTCTGAAATTTGAATTTAACTGGCATCCTACATTTTATCTGACAGAGAACCAGGGGATGTTCATAGCAGAGCTGATATTGCAGTGAAGTCGAACAAGGATGTGCGAAAAGTGGGCAAAGTGGTCAAAGGACAGGATGAAACGTGTACACAGTACACAGTCCTGAGAGCCATTCCCTGTCCGAAGGGGAGCTGTGGCTGCAGGGGTGGAATGGCTGCAGGGCAGGCTGGGGGGTGGCTAGAGGTAAGGGGGTGAGGTTCAATGTTAGAGACTTGGACCCCAGGACAAAGGGTCAGACCCAATCCCATAGACAATAGCAAGGGAACCAAGGTTTTTAAGCAGAGGGGTGACTGTTTCCAGTGGTTCCTGTTTAAAAGCACAAGGGTTTTGCTAACAGATTGAATCCTGGTCTTATTTTGACCTAGTCTCTCTTCCAGGCCATGTGGGTTAGATTTTCCTCATTATGAATTTGCTGATTAAAACACACACACACACACACACTCATACTGATGTACGATAATTTACACACACATACATACATACACACAGTAGTGGTGATACAGTACTTTTAACCAAAGGAAAAGAAGTTACACCAGGAAGACCATTTGCACAACTGGCGATAGGGATTAGGTTCCAAGCGGCAGGCTGTGAGCGTCCCTGGGGCCCTCCTCTGTCTATATTTCTTATTGGATGCTGACCTGAGGACCACAGCACAGAAGGAAGGTGAGAGGCCAGCCCAGGGACGCCAACCTGGTTCTGTGTCTTGGGCTGTTTCTGCCCAACTGGAAGCCACTTTCTCACCAGTCAGTCTGCACACGTGATGTGGTAGTTCCTCCAATCAGTAGCAAGCTTGGAGGAGGCACAGAGTCAACAGCTGTCTGCCTTCGGTCAGGAGGAGTCCAAGACTGGTAAACGCTATCGGCCTGCTCTACTGTCACGTGGTGCTCTTGTCTGGCAGCCCGTGGAAGATGAACTTGACTGAGCAGGAATGGAGGCACAATCTAGGATGATGAAGGGCTGGCTTTGTGGGACATTTCTGGGATTTAGTGACTAACAAGAAGGTGATGGGAGAGCAGAGAGGGACAATATGAAGTTTCTAGAATAGGAGACTTAGTGATACCACCCACCAAGGTAAAAAGCTAAAAAATACAAACAGAGGCTCAAGTTTGGGATGTGAGAGAAATGATAACTTGATTTTGAAATTTTCTTTTTTGTGGAGCTTTCCAATCAGAAGACATTCAGTAAGTAGTTGGATATGTGTTTCCAAAACTTGGAAGAAAGATGGATTTGGGAGTCATCACCCTAGAAGTAGTTCCAGAAGGCATGTGAGTGGATCAGACCCCATAGAGAGAAGGGGGCCGAGGGGGAAGATGGGAGGAACATTAGCATGTATGGGATAACCAGGGGGGACCCAGAGCAAAAGAGGTTGAGACAGACGAGACAGAGTGGTTTAAAAAGAGAAAAAGGTGACAATTTTGTCCTGAACCTTAATCAATGAGCAAGGATGGAGGGGAAGAAAGAGTTGGGTTTAGCCATCAAGCAGCCATTGGTGACTGTAGCAAAGCTCGTGTGCAGATAAGGGTGGGGACCCAAGACATATTGAGCCGTGCATTTCAGCCCCGTCCTGTTCAACAGTTTGATTAATGCCACAGATGAGCACATTGCTTCATTCCTTCAACAAATACTCACTGAGCACATTACTCTGTGCCAGGCACCTCCTAGACAAAAACATAGCAAACCAGTGCATGAGATCATGCTGGAAGGAGATGCGTTTAATTCTGATGGGGGGCGGGGTGGGAGCTAAAGCCATCAACATATTTGATAAATAGAGCCAGGACTAAGTAAGCATATCGGCAAGCCAAACTGATTGCTTTTGTGGCCCGATGAATTAGCAAATGATAGGAAATGCTAACCCCATCTACTTCCAGGAAACTGCCAGTCTGAATTAGAAGAAAGTCTGAATAAGCAATTATTTTTAACGACAAATAGTTTAGTAACTCTCAAGTACTAAAATAATTCATACTTTGCTAACATTACTGCCACAGAGAGCTCCTTTAGGAAATGATTAATGGAGAATGTAATCTGATTTGTAACTAATATATCAATCGGCCAGCAATAAATTTTGTTTCTATGCTGCTGAATCTTTCGCTTTCCTTAGCAGATTAAGCGTTCTTCTTGCAATATTGTTTACAGGATTAACTCGTTTTGTAGTCGAGTATCCAGTAAACAGTAAGAGCTTTTGAGTCAGGCTGACACGGGTTCAAATCCTAGTTCAGCTGCTCACCCGGAATAGGACTCAAGGGGAATTGCTCGATATTTGAGCCTCAGTTTCTTGCATGGTCAATGGGCACAATAATATCTGTCTCAAAGGATTATTATAATTAAATTAAATAATAGAGTAACTGATGCATACCACATGCTGAATGTTCTCATAATGAATGTTAGCTGTTGTTAGTCTCAGACACTAAGACAAGCAACCTTAGCCCTGAGTGCTGGGTGAAGTCTTCCTGAAATTCCAAAGACAGTGTTTGGTGCAGGGCTCTGGGGTGATAAAGGAGAAATGAGATGGACAAGAAGGGACATTCCATTGCCAAAGAAACTTGCATCAGTTACCAGAGCCCTTGCTGGTCAGCCTGTCTCCCTACCTCACACCTGGGGAGCCACCTGGAGCACGGATGGCCCACATAAAGCACAGGTGTCAGATGTCTTGCCAGGTGTCACCGTCAAGGTCATAGTTGAGCCTCCCCATGGGGATGTCCTGAGCGCTGCCTAAGGGGGCGAGGTCAACCCTGCCTCGTTTCATAGCCAAAGCCCTTCTCCTTTTGAAGGAACTGGGGGAGTTCCCAGCAGCCAGGTCCCCGAGGGCAATGAGATAGTCTTTTTTTTTTTTTTTAACATCTTTATTGGAGTATAATTGCTTTACAATGGTGTGTTAGTTTCTGCTTTACAACAAAGTGAATCAGTCATACATATACATATGTTCCCATATC